>NW_028320926.1:0-22500 GCF_062004578.1 Staurois parvus | reverse complement strand
ATCAGCCTTGGGTTAAGCAGCTTCAAGTTTCATAAACCAAAAGGATTTCTTGTCTCCCACTGTCAGTTTCGATGTTAAGACAGGGGACTCTTCTCTTCCTACCCCTTAGCTCAGCTTTTCTAGTATCTCCACTGGGTGCCTCCCTGGAGCAGTACACCAATCGTCTCCTTTTGGGGAGGGGGGTGTAGGTGGAGCCCTAAGTTATGACTAGAAGCTCTCATAGCTGCTATTATGATTCAGGACTCATTCTCGGGGCATTTGCCAGCCTGGCCACTAGTATATTAATACTCAGCTGCATCTGCGGAATGGTTAGAGATGAAACATCTCATATACACTTGAATGGTTCAGGAGATACAGTCAGGTCCATAAATATTGGGACATCGACACAATTCTAACATTTTTGGCTCTATACACCACCACAATGGATTTGAAATGAAACAAACAAGATGTGCTTTAACTGCAGACTGTCAGCTTTAATTTGAGGGTATTTACATCCAAATCAGGTGAACGGTGTAGGAATTACAACAGTTTGCATATGTGCCTCCCACTTGTTAAGGGACCAAAAGTAATGGGACAATTGGCTTCTCAGCTGTTCCATGGCCAGGTGTGTGTTTTTCCCTCATTATCCCAATTACAATGAGCAGATAAAAGGTCCAGAGTTCATTTCAAGTGTGCTATTTGCATTTGGAATCTGTTGCTGTCAACTCTCAAGATGAGATCCAAAGAGCTGTCACTATCAGTGAAGCCATCATTAGGCTGAAAAAACAAAACGAACCCATCAGAGAGATAGCAAAAACATTAGGCGTGGCCAAAACAACTATTTGGAACATCCTTAAAAAGAAGGAACGCCCCGGTGAGCTCAGCAACACCAAAAGACCCGGAAGACCACGGAAAACAACTGTGGTGGATGACCGAAGAATTCTTTCCCTGGTGAAGAAAACACCCTTCACAACAGTTGGCCGGATCAAGAACACTCTCCAGGAGGTAGGTGTATGTGTGTCAAAGTCAACAATCAAGAGAAGACTTCACCAGAGTGAATACAGAGGGTTCACCACAAGATGTAAACCATTGGTGAGCCTCAAACACAGGAAGGCCAGATTAGAGTTTGCCAAACGACATCTAAAAAAGCCTTCACAGTTCTGGAACAACATCCTATGGACAGATGAGACCGACATCAACTTGTACCAGAGTGATGGGAAGAGAAGAGTATGGAGAAGGAACTGCTCATGGTCCTCAGCATACCACCTCATCAGTGATCATGGTGGTGGTAGTGTCATGGCGTGGGCATGTATGGCTGCCAATGGAACTGCTTCTCTTGTATTTATTGATGATGTGACGGCTGACAGAAGCAGCCGGATGAATTGTGAAGTGTTTCGGGAATATTATCGGCTCATATTCAGCCAAATGCTTCACAACTCATTGGACGCTTCACAGTGCAGATGGACAATGACCCAAAGCAGACTGCAAAAGGAACCAAAGAGTTTTTTAAGGGAAAGAAGTGGAATGTTCTGCAATAGCCAAGTCAATCACCTGACCTGAATCCGATGGAGCATGCATTTCACTTGCTGAAGACAAAACTGAAGGGAAAATGCCCCAAGAACAAGCAGGAACTGAAGACAGTTGCAGTAGAGGCCTGGCAGAGCATCACCAGGGATGACACCCAGCGTCTGGGGATGTCTATGCGTTCCACACTTCAGGCTGTCATTGACTGCAAAGGATTTGCAACCAAGTATTAAAAAGTGAAAGTTTGATTTATGATTATTATTCTGTCCCATTACTTTTGGTCTCTTAACAAGTGGGAGGCACATATGCAAACTGTTGTAATTCCTACACCGTTCACCTGATTTGGATGTAAATACCCTCAAATTAAAGCTGACAGTCTGCAGTTAAAGCACATCTTGTTCCTTTCATTTCAAATCCATTGTGGTGGTGTATAGAGCCAAAAATGTTAGAATTGTGTCGATGTCCCAATATTTATGGACCTGACTGTATACTTTCCTGCCCTCCTATATATGCCAGCTAGGGAATGTAATATACCAAACGGTTTGTATTAACTTGACCAATCTGATGGTATGCCTGGTTTTTATGTAAGTCTCTCGTATTCCAAGAAGTCGTAGGGGAAAATGGATGTTGAATGTGGTGTCTAGTTTATTACTTCTCTGGAATGTCTTTGAAATGAAGGGCTTGGTTTACGCTTTTACAATATCCCAGATTGCACAGCTACCAGACAGCTAGGCCCCAGCTCCATTGGGGGTTCTATATCTCGGAGCTCTCCTTGCTGTGCTTTGGCTGCCTGTGACCTCTGTCATCACTCAGCCCACATGTCACTCCACAGCGAGGGAGGGGGGATGATTGGAGGAGGAAGCCTGCTTTGGGAGTGAGAAATGGTACAACATGGAAAATTCTTAAAATGGAGGACTGCATCCAGCTCTGTGGGCACGATTGCTACATCCGGCTCCAGACCTCTCATCGCCCCCGACGTGTCCGGCTCCAGACCTCTCATCGCCCCCGACGTGTCCGGCTCCAGACCTCTCATCGCCCCCGACGTGTCCGGCTCCAGACCTCTCATCGCCCCCGACGTGTCCGGCTCCAGACCTCTCATCGCCCCCGACGTGTCCGGCTCCAGACCTCTCATCGCCCCCGACGTGTCCGGCTCCAGACCTCTCATCGCCCCCGACGTGTCCGGCTCCAGACCTCTCATCGCCCCCGACGTGTCCGGCTCCAGACCTCTCATCGCCCCCGACGTGTCCGGCTCCAGACCTCTCATCGCCCCCGACGTGTCCGGCTCCTGACCTCTCATCGCCCCCGACGTGTCCGGCTCCTGACCTCTCATCGCCCCCGACGTGTCCGGCTCCAGACCGTTCTTCCACTTACATACCCAACAGTGGAGAGCTGCGTTTTGATGGATACATCCTATTCTGCCAGGGGTTGGGAGATGAAGGTCCCTACAGACTCAGAGTGGTCTGTACGGAGGGATTCCAACTGCTGCTCAGTAAAATCTTCAAGGGCAGGTTCTCCTTTACCAACCTGATACATGTAAACCCGTATTTAGGGTGTAACATGTTCAAGGACTGCACACCTTCACCTCCGAGCCCCAAGGAAGCAGGACAACTTATCTTGGGCCTGGCCTACTTTTTTTTTTTTTCTCTTTTTTTTGTTGGTCAGTGTCCAGTACTCCTGCAGGCGGCAATATAATTCAGCAGTATGTGAGGTCATGTGTCCTCCAATGGATGTAAAACAGTGGATGAAGACCTAATCACCCTATCCGGGCATTACATCCGCTGATCATCACCCCATCGGACATTATGCTGATCGCCCCATCCGGCCGTTGCACACGCTGATCATCGCCTCATCGGGCATTGCACACGCTGATCATTGCTCCATCCGGGCATTGCACACGCCGATCATCGCCCCATCGGGCATTGCACACGCTGATCATCGCCCCATCCAAGCATTGCACACGCCGATCATCGCCCCATCGGGCATTGCACACGCTGATCATCGCCCATCGGACATTATGCTGATCGCCCCATCCGGCCGTTGCACACGCTGATCATCGCCTCATCGGAGATTGCACACGCTGATCATCGCTCCATCCGGGCATTGCACACGCTGATCATCGCCCCATCCGGGCATTGCACACGCTGATCATCGCCCCATCGGGCATTGCACACGCTGATCATCGCCCCATCGGGCATTGCACACGCTGATCATCGCTCCATCCGGGCATTGCACACGCTGATCATCGCCCCATCCGGGCATTGCACACGCCGATCATCGCCCCATCGGGCATTGCACACGCTGATCATCGCCCCATCGGACATTATGCTGATCGCCCCATCCGGCCGTTGCACACGCTGATCATCGCCTCATCGGACATTGCACACGCTGATCATCGCCCCATCCGGGCATTGCACACGCTGATCATCGCCCCATCGGACATTGCACACGCTGATCATCGCTCCATCCGGGCATTGCACACGCTGATCATCGCCCCATCCGGGCATTGCACACGCTGATCATCGCCCCATCCGGGCATTGCACACGCTGATCATCGCCCCATCCGGGCATTGCACACGCTGATCATCGCCCCATCCGGGCATTGCACACGCTGATCATCGCCCCATCCAAGCATTGCACACGCTGATCATCGCCCCATCGGGCATTGCACACGCTGATCATCGCCCCATCCGGCCATTACACACTGACCACCATCCATAATCTGCTATAACCTCTTTCAAATCCCAGCCAAAGCTCCACTCTGGAGGTTTTCTCTGTCCCGGGAGGCTTTAATTTTGTGAACTTGTCTTTACAGACGGCAGAGGATGCAGCACACCGAGCACAACCTCACCACCTCCCTGGAGGAGTACCACACATCCTGGCTGCAGTTCCATCTGGGTATCAGTAAGGAGGCACTCTACCCCCGGCACAGCTCAGTGGTGGACCAACTACTCCGCAATATGAATACTCTGACCATTATAGGTGCAGGTAAGATGGGACTATTTCATCCCCCCGTACTGCCACTTCAATGGGGACTCCTCCATCACCCCAACCCCCCACTGCCACTTCAATGGGGACTCCTCCATTCCCCCCCCCCCACACACACACACTGCCACTTCAATGGGGACTCCACCACCCCCCACTGCCACTTCAATGGGGACTCCTCCACCACCCCCCACTGCCACTTCAATGGGGACTTCTCCACCACCCCCCACTGCCACTTCAATGGGGACTCCTCCACCCCCCTCCCCCCACACTTCCGCCTCCTTGGGGACAACACACACACACGTATATACACGTATAGATCATATCAGCTTGTTCACACAGGAGCTGAATCCCACATTGTATGGAAGGGATCAGAGCGGGATCAGACGTAAACAGCAATCCATAGATTAGACACTGCAAATTACACCTGTGATTAACACGTCTTCCTATAATTATATGTCTCCTGGATCCGCCATCCACACCAATGATTACCAGTCTCCTGTCTGTAACTTCACTGCATGCAGGTCACTGAGCCAAGGTGAGACATCTCTAGAGATCAGGGCTGCAATAAATTGAAGAATATATCAATATAGATCTGTCAGGAGAGGGATGAGATGGAGCGATGTTCTACAGAAGGATTTTATAGTAGAAATATGACACTGCCTTGTGACAGGCTGATCCTGCAGCACACGGTAAGGCATGCCGGATGAGCGCGCGGTAAGGCATGCCGGATGAGCGCGCGGTAAGGCATGCCGGATGAGCGCACAGTGTGGTTCTGGGTCCAGGTCTCTGTATCTGGAGAAGTCAAAGTCAGGATGAAGCTGCAGGTGATGGGCAGAGGGGGGCGTTATGACCCGGTGTGTTTGACCCTCTGGCTCTCCTTTTTCTTCCAGATTACAGTCCAGATGAGAAGGCTCTCAATGGGGAGTGTGACTGCAGCCAGAGTAAGTGATCACCCCACCATCATTCACCTACTGACAATACTACAGGTTGATGGGAACTCCACCTCCCCCACAGCAGCCAATCAGAGTTCCACTGGTGGAGGGTGACAGTTGGGTACACACATTCCAGCAGACAAGATCCCCACGTCCCAACAACCATGTGGAAGTTGGGGAATCTCCTCCACTGCACTATTGTATGCTGACAGCGCCCCCAACCCCCAGCTCTGGCCTGATCTGCCAGCTCTGATTGGATGCTGGTTTTCTGGCAGGACGGCTCATTAGACTGACTTCTGTTGAACAGACAGCTGTGCACACAGAATGAAAGTTGTCCGCTTCCTTCCCCTAAAGCCTACACTGCAGGACACACCATGAAGTATCCTGGAGCCAATGGGTCAGCCTGCCACCTTCAGGAGAATTGGACACCCGGCTGTAAGGACTGCCCAGTGCAACTCCACCCACTCCCAGCATGCCTCAGTTCTCCATAGTGTGCTCAGGAGAACAGACCTCTTCTCTCTGCTTTGGAAGAAGCAAAACCCGTTTTTTTTTTTACTTTTTATCAAAGCAGTTTCTTCTTCACCAGAATCCTTTTACACTTTTGGATTGGTTACTTCTCAGGTTTGCCCTGGGGGGACCATATATGGACCCCACCAGTAAAAGATGTGTGCTGACCTGTATATGGTGACCTCCAGGCATTGGCTCCTGCATCTGGTGCTAACCAAGCCATGGGCTGCTGTACAGGACAAAGGTCCACCCATCTTATGGAACCTGGTTCCTGAAGACCCCTTTAGGGGATATGGCTTGCTGGATGGCTGAAGATTGCTTGTCCCTCTCTGCTTATCTTTCAGGGGATCCGCTGGACTGAGGAAAGCTGCAGTGGCAAAGGGATTTTGCTCTTTAAATGGAACCACAGGGGCAGCGTTCTGGTCCCCTAGGGGCGGCGTTCTGGTCCCCTAGGGGTTTGTCAGTGGAATGCAGCCTGCAACATTTAATGCCACAGGTGATGGTGGGAGAGGATCGTTTTTCGGTTTAAAGCTGATCTCCAGGTTGTAGTGATGGTCCAAATGAACAATTTCCTCAGAGATGCAGCGGTTGTGTGCTCTGTATAAGCTGTATGCAGACCTCAGGAACTTTCCATCCCAATACAGCTCATACAGCTCCAACAACTACTACATCTGTTGGTTTGCAGTACACTTCTTTTTCAAGCGTGAAAATGAAAAGGAGATTCCTAGGAAGCCTTTCTCTATTCTGAACCAAGCCCTTGGGGCCTTATATATTGATTGGACCCCTCAGAAAAGGTTATTTCCTCACATTGTGGACCTGCACTAACATTCAGAGGCCATGGAGAGCTTGATCGCTCAGATCTCCAGAATGGCCTTTCTTTCCATGATTGCACAGAATGGTATGGCTCACAGCTTGGTAGGTGGACCACTCTTATGTCATGTGTACAAGACCTTGGAAGGTCAGCTCCTCTTTGTGAATTCCCTTGAGGAAAATATATTTGGGTTGGCTACTGAGGAAAGAGGATCACTACCCCACTATTGAATGGGTCTCTTCTATCATATCCGTTCGTCCCCCCAAGGTATCATCATGTACTGCAGGTTCCTCACTTGGTCCGACTCTCCACCTCTAAGCCCACCAGACCTGCTGTAAAACCTTAAATGTAATAAAGGGTGTGGGGGAAGAGGGGAGTGTGTGTAGAGAGGGACATTCCTTGACAATTAATCCATGTTTTAGGAAAGACATTGGGCCCTTCCCTTTTTTTCACTCTGTAATTTAGAGAGGTACACAAGGCGTCTCTATTGCTGTCCCCTCTCCTGTGCCTTGTGAAGCCACAAATAGGAACATGGAGCAGAAAAACAGATTGGTTTTCCTGTACCCCTATGCAGCTTACATCTACGGGTTGCCATCTTTCTTTCTTAGGGATGATCACAAGGATTTTCAAAATCGTTCACATGGACCCTTATCCACTCAGTACATGTTCCATCATGCTCCCATCTATACGAAGAACCATTACATTAAATAAACTTTAACTATGTAAGTCTGTACCCACTTCTTCTCGGATAGGACATCAACCCTCTTGTTGATGGAACCCTCCACCATACTCCTGGACACAGGCCCACCCTCGACATCCCTGGCTGTAGGCCTTCATATCTATGAAGAAAGGAATGTCCACACATACTATGCACTCTCCACATCTTCACAAATCTCTGTGACCTCTGACAACACCTCGGAATTCTTCGGTGCAGAACACCATCCACAACAGTAGGCATTCAGTAATTGTCATTTCTGTGCAGAACACAAGCACATCTTGTAAGCCATCTTCCCTCTACGCCTCCATTCCACCTCAGGAGCACCATAGAGTTGGCACCAGGCCCAGGGCCGTTTAGATCTGTACTGCAGGAGACCACATCTTGCCACTGGCATTTGTATAGGGGCTAATCCCACCCATTCTATCACTAGAGGGAATTCTCTAAAAGGGGAGCTAACACCTAATGACAATGTTCCCTTTCTCACACTATAGTGGGAACAGGGCCATCTAGAGGCAGGCAAGCTCATTTCTGTATAAGCTGTATGCAGCATTCATGAACTTTTTGGGCACGGCAAGTCCAGGGACAGGCATTATGCTGACATTTCGGGCAGGGTGAGTCCAGGGGCGGGTGTCGTGCCGACATTTCGGGCAGGGTGAGTCCAGGGGCGGGTGTCGTGCCGACATTTCGGGCAGGGTGAGTCCAGGGGCGGGTGTCGTGCCGACATTTCGGGCAGGGTGAGTCTAGGGGCGGGCGTCGTGCCGACATTTCAGGCAGGGCGAGTCCCAGGGGCAGGCGTCGTGCCGACATTTCGGGCAGGGCGAGTCCAGGGGCGGGCGTCGTGCCGACATTTTGGGCAGGGCGAGTCCAGGGGCGGGCATCGTGCCGACATTTCAGGCAGGGCGAGTCCCAGGGGCAGGCGTCGTGCCGACATTTTGGGCAGGGCGAGTCCAGGGGCGGGCGTCGTGCCGACATTTCAGGCAGGGCGAGTCTAGAGATTGGTGTCAGGAATACAAGTCGTCTGCATTCGGAGCGTTCCTTACTGGCCACATACTGCCCTGTTAGTACCTCTGGCAAATTCTGGGCGCTGGGGAAGGGTGGTCACTAAAGATGAAACCATCTCCTAGCTGGCTGCAGGTTTGGGGTAAGGGGACGGGGTGGATGCAGAAAGGGGGGTTTGTTGGGTTTGTCCCCCAGGGGGCGGGGCATCCTGTCTTGGGCAGATTTCCGAAGTACTCCTTGTATGTTCTCTCATCAGGAACAATGTATTGTTTTCTTCATCATGATGGCCGTACACATTGCAATCTGATGATCGAATGATGATGCAGTACAAGGGCCCTCCTGATTGGATGTGAATTGAAGGGATTGTTGAGGCAGGTTTTGGTAAGAGATTGTCCAGTCATATTGGATCATATTCAGAATCTCTTTTCCCTTTCTTTGTAGTTGTGAAGCCAAGCGGGACTCACCTGAAGTTAGTTCTGAGGTTCCAGGATTTCGGGAAAGCCATGTTTAAGCCGATAAGGTATTGAAGTCAGATCTCTGCATTGTTTGTCCTCATATCTTATTACCAAACGAGAACTATGGCCTGACTCCCCAGTTGTAGCCTTTACTTCCCCCTACTGTTTGGATTGCTAGCTCTTGTGTTCTCCTCCTAAGGCAGAGCCGAGATGAGCAAACTCCGGATGATTTCTTTTACTTTGTGGACTACCAGCGACATAACGCTGAGATAGCGGCCTTCCACCTGGACCGGTAAGTCCTTCAGGAGTCCATTCCTCTGGTGTTTAATATCTGCTAGTAATGACTCTGACCATTCTCTGTCTCCAGGATTCTGGACTTCCGGCGAGTTCCCCCAGTTTCTGGACGACTAGTCAATGTGACCAGTGACATCCTGGAGGTGACCAGCAATGCTGACTTGGAAAGTGTGTTCTTCGTCTCTCCAGGTATGGGGTTATTCGTGAAAAATGATCCTGAGAGATCTTCATGTCTATCCTGAGATCAACATTTATCTGCATGATCTCCATAGACCCCTGGAGAGCTCCAGAAACACCGATCCTGTGAGGACTCCAGACACGGACCTTGTGAGATTTCCACACAGATGATGATACCAGGATACGTGTCTGCGGAGTCCTCGCAGGATGCATGTCTGTGACGATTATACAGATAATTATGATCCCAGGTTAGACATGATCTCCATAGACACGGACCATGTGAGATCTCCACACATATGATAATATCAGACAAGACATGATGATCGCGCAGGATGCGTGTCTGCGGAGTCCTCACAGGATGCGTGTCTGCGGAGTCCTCACAGGATGCGTGTCTGCGGAGTCCTCACAGGATGCGTGTCTGCGGAGTCCTCACAGGATGCGTGTCTGCGGAGATTATACAGACAATTAGGATCCCAGGATGGACACAGATCCTGGGAGATCTCCATGTCTGTTCCGGGATCCTCACTGATGTCCTCATTTCCCTCCTCAGCGAACAATGTCTGCTTCTTTGCCAAGTGTCTGTACATGTGTAAGACGGAGTATGCAGTCTGTGGGAATCCGCACACATTGGAGGGATCCCTCTCCACATTCCTGCCTTCCTTGTCCTTTGCACCCCGTCTGTCTGTGCCGAGCCCCTGGATCCGCTCCTACACCTTCACTGGGAAGGAAGAGTAAGTAGTACAATGTCTGCAACTGAAATGATAAAATCGGCCCCTAGAAGTCTTTCCTGTCATAGACTGCCCCCAACTAATCCCCGGAGGGCACATCTATAGGTCATGTAACAATACACAGCTCATGGTCAGTAACCCCATAGAATGATGCCATTCCCTCAGTTGCTGGTACTTGTAGTTCTAAAGCAGCAGGGGAGGCTCAGTTTCCGGAGTGGTTCTGCTCCAGATGTGATGCTTCCCACAATCCTCAGTCACTGCGCCCAATGATCCCACCGGCAGCCAGATGTTGCAGCTGCAACTTAATGCTGAAAGGGATTTAACCCTCTGCTGCTCATGGGGCCCCTTTTCATAGGATCTGGCCATTCTGATTTTTGTAAGATGGAGTGTGTCTGATGTCTGCCCCCCTGACGGCTGCCCCCTCTACTGTTCATGAAGGGAAGATTTGAATCCAAGTGACCCCTGTATATGAACAGAGGACGGGGGACCCCTCTATACAAATTAAGGGCAGGTGTTGATCCCAGGAGTCTCTCTATATGGATGGGGGTATCCTGATTTTGATCATGGAGACCCCGCTATACTAATGGGGGACAGGTTCCAATCTTGGGACCCCTCTATATGGATAGGGGACAGGTGCCAATCTCGGGGACACCTCTATACGGATAGGGGACAGGTGCCAATCTCGGGGACACCTCTATACGGATAGGGGACAGGTGCCAATCTCAGGGACACCTCTATACGGGTAGGGGATAGCTCTATAGGAACAGGTGCCATATGGATGGGGGGGAAGTGCTGATCCCCGTGATCCCTCTATATGTATGGGGGGGCAGGAGTTGACCCCCGGGGACCCCTCTATATGTATGGGGGGGCAGGAGTTGACCCCCGGGGACCCCTCTATATGTATGGGGGGGCAGGAGTTGACCCCCGGGGACCCCTCTATATGTATGGGGGGCAAGTGTTGACCTATGGGGACCCCTCTATATGTATGGGGGGGCAGGTGTTGACCTACGGGGACCCCTCTATATGTATGGGGGGGCAGGTGTTGACCCCCGGGGACCCCTCTATATGTATGGGGGGGCAGGTGTTGACCCCCGGGGACCCCTCTATATGTATGGGGGGGCAGGTGTTGACCCCCGGGGACCCCTCTATATGTATGGGGGGGCAGGTGTTGACCCCCGGGGACCTCTCTATATGTATGGGGGGGCAGGTGTTGATGCCCGGCAACCTTCTATACAGACACACACATTCTGGGGCTCCCCACCACAAGTTGTTTTTTGGTCAGTGGATCCCTCAGGTGACGTCTCATTTTGTGGAATTTATTTTTTCCTGTCTTCTGAATAACAATGATGTCGGTGGCCAATTTTCCACTGACGTGTAGAGAACATCTGGATTGTCCCATCTGGCGGGGGAGTCACATCCATGGAGCAATGCACCCAACGCTGACGTACCGCCTGCCGATGGGAAGGATGCTCAGTGTGTGGTGCCACCTAGTGGCTGGACCCATCCTGTGCATGTAGAGTACACTTCTATACTAGAATCAATGAACACTTTTCAGTCCCTACAGATCAGTGTCTGGAGACTCAACATGGAGGAGGACGCTGTCCATCCGCATTGTATTCCTGCCAGAGATGCTCCTGACCTGCGTATGTAGAGTACACCTCCATATTAGAATGGGTGGCCTGCAGGGAATGATGGGGGTTCAGGGGGAGGATGGCGTCCATCCACATTGTATTCCTCCCAGAGATCCTCCTGACCTGCATTTTCCTGTCTGTTAGGTGGGAGGTGAACACGGCATACTGTGACTCCATCAAACAGCTGCCCCCCTACAACAACCCCCAGAGGCTCCTCGGTGTCATCGACATGGCCGTCTTTGACTTTCTGATCGGTAAGTTATTGGTAAGCCCAGTCTGGGTCTGTCTGAGCGGGATTCATGGCATGCTCACAACTGTGCAATGACCTCCATTAGGAATCGCTCTCAGTGGAGACCATGTGCTTCGGATTGGCGGTCAGCAACGGTCTGGCTTGGTCCACATCTACTTTAGAGAGCAGAATTGTCTGCACCCTCCATGTGGTCCCACTCACACTACAGCAACCTGGAGTTGGTGCAAACCCTTAATCCTTGCACATGATTGGATGTCTGTAAGGGGCAGTACCGCAGTGTTGTCACACCCACATTACATACGCTATACATCTAAGGTCAGCCCTTATATACAGAGGAAGGGAGAGCTAGTCTGTGCAGTGTGGAGAATCGTGTCCTGGAACCCCACACCATACTACAAATCGTTATGCAGAGAGAGAGTCCAGCCCACTGAGAGCACCCCTGCACTGACCTTGACCTGCTGGGAGCACCCCCACAGTGACCTTGGCCCGCTGGGAGCACCCCCACAGTGACCTTGGCCCGCTGAGCACCCCCACAGTGACCTTGGCCCGCTGAGCACCCCCACAGTGACCTTGGCCCGCTGAGCACCCCCACAGTGACCTTGGCCCGGGTGAGAGCACCCCCACACTGACCTTGACCCACTGGGAGCACCCCCGCAGTGACCTTGGCCCCAGTGAGAGCACCCCCGCAGTGACCTTGGCCCCGCTGAGAGCACCCCCGCAGTGACCTTGGCCCCGCTGAGAGCACCCCCGCAGTGACCTTGGCCCCGCTGAGAGCACCCCCGCAGTGACCTTGGCCCCGCTGAGAGCACCCCCGCAGTGACCTTGGCCCCGCTGAGAGCACCCCCACACCGACCTTGGCCCGCTGAGAGCACCCCCACAGTGACCTTGGCCCCAGTGAGAGCACCCCCACAGTGACCTTTATCCCAGGTGAGAGCACCCCCACACTGACCTTGGCCCGCTGAGCACCCCCACACTGACCTTGGCCCGCTGAGCACCCCCTCAGTGACCTTGGTCCTCAGTGACTTTGGCCCGGGTGAGAGCACCCCCACAGTGACTTTAGCCCGGGTGAGAGCACCCCCACACTGACCTTGACCCGCTGGGAGCACCCCCGCAGTGACCTTGGCCCCAGTGAGAGCACCCCCGCAGTGACCTTGGTCCGCTGAGAGCACGCCCACACCAACCTTGGCCCCAGTGAGAGCACCCCCGCAGTGACCTTTGCCCCCAGGTGAGAGCACCCTCCCAGAGCTGCACAGATACCTGAAGATGGCCATACTCCATCATGGCTTCTGTTTTCCCCCTGCAGGGAACATGGATCGCCATCACTACGAGATATTCACCAAGTTTGGAGATGACGGTTTCCTTCTTCACCTGGATAACGCCAGAGGGTGGGTGACATGTGTAGTAACATGATCAGGAGGCTCCGCCCTCCCAGCACATGGCTGATGTGGTCCTGGCTGTATTGCAGGTTCGGACAACACTCCCGTGATGAGACGACCATCCTGGCACCTCTGTACCAATGCTGCATGTGAGTCCCTCCCGTATCCTATCCCTGACGAGGACGGCACTGTATGAAGGGTGGAGCCTGTCTGGTACCTGGAGTGCTGACAATGGGTGGGATGTTGGTACAATGCTCCCAGCCTCGAGCAGCCCATACGTTGTTTTATTTGTTCCTCCAGTGGGGTGGATAAAGGAGAATTCCTCCATCCAGACATTCCATGTGATGGGGGAATCCCTCCTGCTCTGCCATTGTATTCTGACAGAGGAGTTTCCCCCGCCATCCTAATACACTGATCAGTGCTGCAGTCTATAGCCAGCGGCATGGACTGGGAAAAACCTGACGGGCTCGTTGTATACAAGGCGATGGATAGAACCAGCCTGCCCATACATGGATTGAAATCTGGCTGGTTCAGCAGGGACCATTTCAATCCATGTATGGTTGTCCTAAGAACAGCAATCTGTCCCTAAGCGAGTCTCCAATGAGGTCCACCCACCATCAGCGCTGTATCGTTGTTGGCCTGAGAGCTCAGCTTTTATTGTCCTTATTCTAGGTGAGGGACTGGGAACTGCAGTACTAAAAGTCCCTATGGACTATGGTAGGCTCCCTATCATGTCTTATTACAAGCAGATGGGCAGCTTCCGTCTGTCACTTTGCACATACACTTGCTTTTTCCTCTATCTGTGGTGGCGCTAAACCAGCATCCTGTCATGGGGGGGACATTCTCATAGTCCGCACAGGAACTAAACCAACCTCTTGCCATGGTGGGGACATTCTCATAGTCCGCACAGGAACTAAACCAACCTCTTGCCATGGTGGGGACATTCTTGTAGTCCGCACAGGAACTAAACCAACCTCGTGTCATGGTGGGAACGTTCTCGTAGTCCGCACAGGGACTAAACAGACAGCCTGTCATGGTGGGGGCATTCTCGTAGTCCGCACAGGGACTAAACCGACGGCCTGTCATGGTGGGGGCCTTCTCGTAGTCCGCACAGGGACTAAACCGACGGCCTGTCATGGTGGGGGCGTTCTCGTAGTCCGCACAGGGACTAAACCGACGGCCTGTCATGGTGGGGGCGTTCTCGTAATCCGCACAGGGACTAAACCGACGGCCTGTCATGGTGGGGGCCTTCTCGTAGTCCGCACAGGGACTAAACCGACGGCCTGTCATGGTGGGGGCGTTCTCGTAATCCGCACAGGGTCTAAACAGTCAGCCTGTCATGGTGGGGGTGTTCTCGTAGTCCGCACAGGGACTAAACCGACGGCCTGTCATGTTGGGGGCGTTCTCGTAGTCCGCACAGGGACTAAACCGACGGCCTGTCATGGTGGGGGCGTTCTCGTAGTCCGCACAGGGACTAAACAGTTGGCCTGTCAAGGTGGCTCCATCATTTGTAACCATGTCTCGTCTTCCTCTTCTAGGCTGAGGGAGGGCACCTGGCAGCGGCTCAACCTGCTGGCTCTGCCTGAGTATCGGCTCAGTGATGTCATGGGAGAGTCATTAAGCCATGATAGCCTCAGCCCCATCCTCACCGAGCCTCATCTACGGGCCCTGGACAGGAGGCTGCAGACCGTCCTGATGGTGGTGAGAAGGTGTATCAATGTTCATGGAGAAGAGGCCGTGATCCAGAAGAAAGTCAAGCACATTCTTCCCATCACCGTCCACAGACACACCTCAACCCTCCCCTGAGGAACACATGCAGCACTGAGGAGGAGCCTTCACACTGACTACTGCTGGAGCTCATCCTCCTGACACACGGCTGGCTCTACTCTGGGGACTGCCAACCTTTCACCTGTGCCATAATCACAGATCTGCCAGCATGCTGCGCATTATCCTGAGTGTGCAGAGCAAACTGAATGAACTTCTAATAAATTCAATTCCCAAATGAAATTTGTCCCGTGTGTACCATTGCGGGGTGGACCATGTCACCACCTCCCCCGACAGGGTCTGCACATAACCCCCCACACGATTGGTTAGTCCTGACTTCACCCTCAGTGGTGATTGGATCAATAGATGCATGGCTTCACCAGCTACTATTCATGTTCAGGATCCGCCGTCCACTGCCATTTGTCTAGCTGCCCTCACAGTTCAGGATAGATGGCTTGGAGGACATGAGGCTGTAGGGTCGGTCAGTTCCCCCCTCACGGCGGCAGACGGGCAGTGATCAGACTTCTCCCCCCGTGGTGGGAACCCGTCATCCCTCACATGGCAGTAGAGAAGAGGTGAAGGGGCTGGATGCCCCCAGTAGTATTGCCCCCCCCCCCCCCCCTCAAGAAGCAGCAGACACGGTAAGAATTCAAATCCTCTTTATTGCTGAACCTGCTTATAGGAGAAATCTCTAAGAAAAGGAATATATATTTATATATTTATAGATATCATCTGTCGGCACATACAATAAGTGAGACTTCTAGAATCCGGTAACAATACAAAAATGGTCCTCTTTATCTGACTAAAGTGTACCTGTCTAGGACAGCAAGAGCTCGTGTCTTCCCATCCATGGTGACCGCGGTCACATGACAGTACTTCCTGTCACGCCGGCCTCAATTGAACTGGGTTTTCTATGAAGCAAAATCGGTTTGTGTTGCCATATACGGAACTGGAAGCGAGACGCAGACACACACAGAGGAAAATAGACCACACCCCAACCAATCAGCTGCTAGGAAACCGCCCGGCACTGCTGCGCTCATCTTCCGATGACCCCTTCATTCAGAAGCAGTGATTAAGAATACAGTGAAATCACACGAGGTGACAAATGTACCAAAAATCAAAAGGAAAATAACAAAAATCTGTCAGGACCAACATGGGGAGAGACTGGAACTGCCAACACGCCACCAAGCCCTGACCTGTCCCAATCCCCCATCTCTATGGTACCTGAAATCCAACCAATCATGGCAGCTGCTGTGCACTCCCTACCTACCCTCCATACCCCCTCCCTGATGGTGGCCTCTGCATCCCCTACCTACCCTCCATACCCCCTCCCTGATGGTGGCCTCTGCATCCCCTACCTACCCTCCATACCCCCTCCCTGATGGTGGCCTCTGCATCCCCAACCTACCCTCCATACCCCTTCCCTGATGGTGGCCTCTGCAGTTCATACCGCCCCCCCACCTACCCTCCATACCCCTTCCCTGATGGTGGCCTCTGCAGTTCATACCGCCCCCCCACCCCACACACATGGTGGCCTCTACATCCCTGATCTGGCTTACTGATCCATGCCACCTGAAATCCACCAACCACGGTAGTTGCTTGGCACCCCCTTTCAACCCCCCATTTGTACTACTCTTGATACATGATACCTGAAATCCACCGACCAAGGTGGCCTCTCTACATGCCCCATCTGCCATCCATCCGAAATATGAGAGACATGACAGAAGCTACACAATACAAACATTGTCCAATAAAAAAGCCAGCCCCCCCACCCCGGTGTAGAAGAAGCGAACCCCTGCTCTCACTACAACACCCATCACACGAGCCGCGCACACACAAGCGGTCACAGCACTTTTCTTTGCGTGCAGAAATATGGATTCAGCTAAAGTGACCCTTCGAGAGGACGAAGGAGAGCAGAGAAATGTGACTGCAAGCAGACTACCCACAATGCCCCTCTCAGGTCACTCTAGACACTGGCAATTATAGGGTGACGAGGAACAGGGAGGGTGTGGGGCTTTGTTGCTGCGTGTCGGAGGATGGTGGCGGCGTGGTGGAAGTAAAGCGGTGCAGTGGTGGAGGGACGGGGCCGTAGAGGAATTCAGACTGACAGTGACACAAAGCTGTTGTACTGCTGGATGTTTCTCTTCAAGATGTCAGAACAGGGACCCAGGACCCGTTCAAAGCGTGGGCGGTCCAACTTCACACATTTCAAGGGCCCGCGAGCCACCACAGTGGCTGCTCGAGGCCGATTCATCAGCAGGGCAATCTCACCTGAAAGGAAGAGTAAAGGTCAATGTATGACAGCAATGACACCTCCCCTAAGGAGGGGCTATCGGAGGACGTGTTGAAGTTGGGAACCAGCCAATGCCGCCAACTCACCAAAATAATCTGAAGGACCCAGCCGGCCGACCTCCACAAACTCCTCATTCTCAGAGCGGCGTTGGAGCACGGCAGCAGTACCCTGCGGGAAACCACCAACAAATATTATATCGGAAGGAGAATTCAAACCAACACCCCAGGACAGGCGCAGCAGATTCCCCAATGGTGGCTCACCTCCAGGATGATGAAGAACTCGTCCCCAGGCTCACCCTGCACCACAATCTTCTGTCCATCCTCAAACTGAACAGGCTCTAGAGCGTCCGCCACAGTCAGCCGCTCCCACTTGTCCAGAGATTCTGCAGGGAAAACAAATGCGTTGGAGGGAATAGCCAACCAACCACCCAACAGCAGTGACTTTGGTCACATGAACAGGGAAGGATCAGCCAATCACATGCATGGTGGTAAACTGACACTTCCTTTCTCTGGAAATGTCACTCCGCAGGCCACACCCACCAGGAAGGGAGTAGTACCCCTGGGGAGGAGCCAAGCACTCACCCAGAATGGAGACTTTGCTCAAGAACTCCTCGTACATCTTGCGCTTGCGTAGTGTGCTCCCCTGAAATAGAAGCATGGGTCAGGTGTCTGCACTGCATGAGCAAACAATGGGACCGCCGCATTCCAGATATTTACCATGAGGATCCTCCTGTAACTATCCCGGTCAATTCCCCACAACTTCACATTGGTTTTGGCTTTCACAGTGGCTGCCCTTGGCGTTCCATAGATTAATGCCAATTCTCCGAAACTTCCGCCCTCTCCGATACTGGTCATCCACTCGTTATTGACATAAACCTGTAAGAGAGGGATTCCTGAATTCAACTCCCCTATGTACAGTGATCCGAGAACTGGTCGTTCAGGGGTTTAATACATGAAACTGCGCCAGTCACATGGTGACAGCCAACTTCAGGACAGAGACCCCAAATACTCACATCCATCTCCCCCTGGTCCACCACATAGAAATTATCGCCTTCATCACCTGCAAAAAAAAAAAAAAAAATGGTCACACTGGACAACCTGAACAGGACACACCGCCAGAATGGGTCAGCCTAAGCCACCCGGGACACGCCGCCAGAACGGGTCAGCCTGAGCCACCCGGGACAGTGCATCCTGAGCCACCCGGGACACACCACCAGGACAGGTCAGCCTGAGCCACCCAGGACGGGGCAGCCCGAGCAGGACGCCACCCAGGACGGGGCAGCCCGAGCCACCCGGGACGCGCCGCCAGGACGGGGCAGCCCGAGCCACCCGGGACGCGCCGCCAGGACGGGGCAGCCCGAGCCACCCGGGACGCGCCGCCAGGACGGGGCAGCCCGAGCCACCGGGACGCGCCGCCAGGACGGGGCAGCCCGAGCCACCCGGGACGCGCCGCCAGGACGGGGCAGCCCGAGCCACCCGGGACGCGCCGCCAGGACGGGGCAGCCCGAGCCACCCGGACGCGCCGCCAGGACGGGGCAGCCCGAGCCACCCGGGACGCGCCGCCAGGACGGGGCCGCCCGAGCCACCCGGGACGCGCGCCCAGACGGGGCAGCCCGAGCCCCCCGGGCGCGCCGCCAGGACATAGCAGCACAAGCCACCCGGGACACGCCACCAGGACATAGCAGCACAAGCCACCCGGGACACACCGCCAAGACAGGGGAGCCTGAGCCACAACATCAGGACAGGGCAACCCAAGCCAGGGACACTGTGCTGACTGGCTATTCTGCCAGAATAATTCAGAACTTCCCCCATATTCCTCCAGATCACGAAGTATGTCCCACAGACCATATACAATGACTGTACATAGAGAACATGTCCCTTCCCCCACCCTCTCCCATCTTTGACTACATACCTACCTGAGAAAAGAGCCCATCCCACTCACCCTGCTGGATGACTGTTTCTCCGGCTATGTAGGTGACAGAGAACATGGCATCAAATATGTCGCTGGAAGACAGAGGAGACATTATGTACACAGAGAATCTATTCTATATACTCCTCCCCCGCCCTCCGGGAATATATTTTTCCCTTGTCTACTGTGTCTTCAATCATCTTCCATTTCTGTATGGGGGACTGGGAAGACAAGAAGGTTCCTGTGTAGAAGGGAACAGAGATTTCCCCCACACAGCAGACTTCCTGTCAACTCACTCCCGCCATTCTCTTCTCCTCACATTAATGGCCAAGTGGTAATGCCGGGTATCTGTCTGACACAACCCCATGTCACATGGCAGCCTACTAAAGGGCGACTCTGCGGAGATGGGTTCTGAATCCCCACTCCATGTATGATTCATACTCCAATATCCTCACAATGAGTGGAGTGTGTGTGTGGACCCCTCAGAGGAACCACAATCAGTGCTGTCATCTCACCTTCTCTCGTTGTCATCCAGATGTGCAAACAGAACGTTCTTCTCAATGGCCTTGGCCAGAGCCGCCATAGTCTTGTAGTTCTTTAGGGATGACCTAGGAGTGATCATATTATAATTTACAGTGAAGTTGCTGCAGGCAACTAGAAGCAAAGCCTGAAAATAAGAATGTCCCCTTCAGGCCATCTGGCATTAGTCTTCAAACGCATGCAGAGTTCAGGAGCCAGTCAACCTAACCGCCTGCTGAAAGTGCTAACCATTTGATAGATTCCTTCATATGTCTGTTGCTGACGCAGAGAGTGTGAGGATGAAAGGACAATGTTTGTACATAGGTAAAGCCAGGAGACCAGATAGGCCAAGGTTTGCAGAGCTGGGCCCAGTTCTATTCACACTCTGTATTCCCACCCCCCATAACATTAATAGGGAGAAGTACTGACACTTCAGAAGGTACCAAAAACTCCCCAAATAGAGGCAGAGACCCTCGGGCACCATCATTCCCTACAGCTTACATAGAATGCAGGCAGGGACCCTCGGGCGCCATCATTCCCTACAGCTTACATAGAATGGGGTGGCCTGTTTGCGGGACGCCGGGATGGGGTGGCCTGTTTGCGGACGCCGGGATGGGGTGGCCTGTTTGCGGGACGCCGGGATGGGGTGGCCTGTTTGCGGGACGCCGGGATGGGGTGGCCAGCTTGCGGGACGCCGGGATGGAAATGGCCAGCTTGCGGGACGCCGGGATGGGATGGCCTGTGTTACAATGAAAGATCAGAGAAGTGAGAGGTTTAGGTTCTTAGAACCCATAATTAGCCTGTTCATGATAGGGGATCTTTGAGGGTATTCCAATCCTAAATGCTGTCCAGGGGCCCCTGAAGTTAAACAAGCCTATAGACCGGTTGCATAATTTAACCCCTTGGAAAATAAAACAAAACTAAAAACACCTTACTCCTTGAGTTGACACGTGGATTGGTTGTAGATTGAACCACACCCAACCCGTATGACATACAATAACATTGATGCCTGCTCACATATGTCCGGTGCACTGGCGGTGCAGCTTCAGTGCGGTTTGAAAGTGTCCTGTAGGATTTCAAAGCAGTGCGGTCCGGTTCAGGTGTGGATTACAGGCTATTAACTTCTATGGGAACAATTTCTAAACCCCATATGTGTGAACAGGATAAGATCCTGACCTGACCTCGATGTAAACCTGTGATCAACTACTATATCAATGAGCTGTGAAACCTGAGCTTCAATCCACTCTAATAATACCCCCTTGTACAAGAACCAGCGGAAGATCCTGAGGTGGTAATCCCCCACCAAGTGTACAAGGGGCCCGTGGGAGGCCCTAAGGTGCCAAACCACCCCCCAGTGCACAAGGATCAGTGGAAGTTCATGAGGTGATTCCATGGCTCCTAGCAACTGTTAGCATCTCCTATGACCACCAGCTTTTCTTGGAGATGGTATTATTGGGGGTCTAAGCTTACCTTGCGTACATACGAAGCTGCGTCCTCCTCTGTGTACACCTCTGCACTGATAGCTCCACGCCGTCTGCGACCCTTTACTACAGGATTCATAGGTGGGGGTGGGGAGATCTCATCCTCACGGGAATCAGAGCGGGAGCCAGATTTCTGCTGGTGTAGGGTCTGCTTGGCTTCCTCCTGGTAAAGAGAAGAAAGAAATGGTTGGATGACAGTGCATAGAAGGGGTGACTGTCCCGCACCCGCGTGGGTAAAAGGGGGTGACTATTACAGGCCACAATGAGTGGCGGCTGATAGGTTTGTGTCCACTGTGCATAACAGAGCAGACACAGCCCACTCTCCTCTATAGGCCCGCCGATCCCATCATTGGGAACGCACAATCTGGGTTTTCTGATCCTCTATCCCAGCACGGGAGGCCGTAGGCCACATTAGAGAGCTCTGCAGGCCAGCGGTTGGGCACCCCTGCTCTACACAGCCCCCAAGGCTTCCTATACGCAGGCCGGTGTGATCCCAGCGAAGCCCCTACACTGCCCCAAGTCTCGCTCCCAGTTGGACCTAGAGGCACTTGTAATGCAGAGTGGGCCCAATCCCATCCAGAAAATAGTCTTTTCCAGGAGACACATCACAAGACAATCGTTCCGCCTTTACCTTCTCCAGACGCTCAAAATATTCTCGGAGGAAGGCCATGGGTCTGTCGGGGCGTGCTGTGCACAGCTGGACAATGCAGTCTTTAAGAAGTTGCTGGATGTTGTGTTTCTGTACATATTGCTCACATTCCCGCAGGCTGCGGTCCTCCTCGCTGCTGGTACTGCAGGATGCCATGATGCCGGCTGAAACAAAGGGAATAAAGAAACTATTAACAGGAGACAAGACTCCCAAGTCAAACACCAGGAAACATCCTTTACAAGAGACGAGACCCCCGAGTCCGGCCCCAGGCAACGTCCTCTACAGGAGACGAGCCCCCCCCGAGTCCGGCCCCAGGCAACGAGCCCCCCCCCCCCCGAGTCCGGCCCCAGGCAACGTCCTCTACAGGAGACGAGCCCCCCCCCCCCCCCCCCCCCCGAGTCCGGCCCCAGAAAACGAGCCCCCCCCCCCAGTCCGGCCCCAGGCAACGAGCCCCCCCCCGAGTCCAGCCCCAGGCAACGAGCCCCCGAGTCCGGCCCCAGGCAACGAGCCCCCCCCCCCC
>NW_028320925.1:0-26212 GCF_062004578.1 Staurois parvus | reverse complement strand
GGCGCGGGTAGGGCAGCACGCGCACGCCCCTCCTACCCGGAAATGCAAATCACGTACATATACGTGATTTTGTGCAGCCGTGCCGCCCTGTAGCAGGACTTCTTCTATAGGGCGGTCGGGAATCGGTTAAACGCACATTTGTCGCTTGCAGAAGGCTGTATACGTCGTACAGACGGGGCATTTCATGGGCAGGTTAATGACAACCCCCAGACGTTATAAAATGATGTTGTCACAAACCTGCAGGTGCTGTAGGACGGTGCTGAGCGGCGTCTCTGTGATCAGACAGAGGTCAGCTGATCCTGGCGACGGGCGATGGGCCTTGGGCTCGAACTCCTTCCCGACTTCATGGAGGTTTATCTTCTGCATGCCGAAACTCAGAGCCTTCCGGTTCCCCTAGAAGTGACCACAATAATACATTACTAATGACGGTGCTGGGCTCTGGATGCCACCCGTCCCGAGCAACTCCACGTCCCATACACACATCACCGCACATTAAAATGGATTTACAGATTTTTTTTTTTAAGTTTTGGACAGAGAGAGGAAGTGTTAGCACCTCCTCGAGTGTTGTCACTCAGCGGGGGAAAATACAACATTTCTGAGTTGTCACTGGAACAGGAAAGAGGGAAACTCTTCCAATGGGGACACCAGACATAGCTATTTAAGAGGAGATTTGAAGACATTTCCTCTCACTTCCTGTGTCTCTGGGACAGGAAGTGAATGGAAATCTCCCCAAAGGACACTGGGGGTATTTTTGCTTGTGAAAAGTGATGTTTCATACTACTGACCTCTGAACTCTTACGTACTCCTGACCCATGCTCTGTGCGTTACATACTACTGACCCCTGAACGCTGCATTACACACTACTCATCCCTGGACTCTGTGTTACACACTACTGACTGTTACGTACCGCTGACACTTGAACTATATTATTTACTTCTGACCCCTGCGTTCTAAATTACACACTACTGACCTCTGTGCTATGTATTATTGACCTTTAAACTCTACATTGCATACTACTGACCTCAGCACTCTGCTTTACACACTACTGACCTCTGCACTTTACATTACACACTACTGACCTTTGCTTTACACACTACTGACCCCTGCATTCTACAAATACACACTACTAACCTCTGTGTTACACACTATTGACCTCTGCACTCTACATTACGCACTACTGACCTCTGCGTTATATACTACTGAACCCTGCACTCTACATTACACACTACTGGCCTGTGCGCTCTGCATTACACACTACTAACCTCTGCGTTACATACTACTGACCCCTGCACTCTACATTACACACTACTGACCCCTGTACTCTACATTACACACTACAGACCTCTGCACTCTACATTACACGCTACTGACCTCTGTTACATACTACTGACCCCTGCACTCTACATTACACACTACTGACCCCTGCACTCTACATTACACACTACTGACCCCTGCACTCTACATTACACACTACTGACCCCTGCCTTACACACTACTGACCCCTGTACTCTACATTACACGCTACTGACCTCTGTTACATACTACTGACCTCTGCACTCTACATTACACGCTACTGACCTCTGTTACATACTACTGACCCCTGCACTCTACATTACACACTATTGACTTCTGCATTCTACATTACACACTGCTAACACCTGCACTCTACATTACACACTACTGACTTCTGCACTCTGTATTACACAGTACTTACCTCTGCATTCTGTTTCTACTGACCCCTGCACTCTGTGTTACATGCCCCTGATCCCTGCACTCTGCGGTACATGCCCCTGACCCCTGTACTCTGCGGTACATGCCCCTGACCTCTCCGCTCTGCGGTACGTGCCCCTGACCCCTGTACTCTGCGGTACATGCCCCTGACCTCTCCGCTCTGCGGTACGTGCCCCTGACCCCTGCGTTGCGCGCCCCTGACCCCTGCGTTACGCGCCCCTGACCCCTGCGCTCTGCGTTACACGCCCCTGACCCCTGCGTTACGCGCCCCTGACCCCTGCGCTCTGCGTTACACGCCCCTGACCCCTGCGTTACGCGCCCCTGACCCCTGCGCTCTGCGTTACACGCCCCTGACCCCTGCGTTACGCGCCCCTGACCCCTGCGCTCTGCGTTACACGCCCCTGACCCCTGCGCTCTGTGTTACACAATATTAACTTCTACACTCTGATACTGTCTCCTGACCCCTGCACTTTACTTTTCCTATTCCTGCCCTCTGCATTGCTACTCCCCTCTACACTCTGAGTTGCATATTTCTGTCCCCTGCGCTCGGCATTACTATTCCAGATCTCACAGGAGAGATGGGGGAACTGGCATCCGTCCTCCTCGCTTGCCATACTGACTTTTCTTGGTCCAGGGCTTCCAGTGAAAGCAGGAGAGCCCCGGGACTGAGGAGGATAAGTGGGCTACATTCAGAAGCCAGGGGACCCTTACTGTCTCTGTGGAAGCAGTGGTCTCTCTGAAGAGGTCCAACCTGCCCTCTGCTGAATCCAAGCCTCAGCTCTCCATTCGGTGGGGAGCAGGAGATTTACTGATTGGGGATCAATAGGTCAGACAAAGCGGGGGGGGGTCAGACTTCAGCAGAGAGACCACTGCTTCTACACAGAGAGCGAGGGTCCTTCTCAGCAGCCCTGGCGCATGCTGGCAGGGGTCTGGCCTTTCTGTCCTCTCAGGGCTGTACTTAGGGGATTCACTGGTGAGAACTGATGGTACCGGTGATCCATAATGGAGGAATACAGAGGACAACCATGACAGGACTGTACCTTGAAGGTGATCAGCTCCATGCCCAGCACCCGGGTGTAAAAGGTGGCCGTCTTCTCCATGTTGTGGACCGTCAGAACCAGGTGATCCAGCCGCTGTATACAGAACGGGGTCTGAGAGGCAAAACGCACCAGCGGGGGGCAGACCTGAGAGATACAGAGTGTGTCAGTGCGGGTGATCGGGATTATTGGTGCCGTGTGTGTCAGTGCGGGTGATCGGGATTATTGGTGCCGTGTGTGTCAATGCGGGTGATCGGGATTATGGGTGCTGTGTGTGTCAGTGCGGGTGATCAGGATTATTGGTGCTGTGTGTGTCAGTGCGGGTGATCGGGATTATTGGTGCCGTCCGTGTGTGTCAGTGCGGGTGATCGGGATTATTGGTGCCGTGTGTGTCAATGCGGGTGATCGGGATTATGGGTGCTGTGTGTGTCAGTGCAGTGATCGGGATTATGGGTGCCGTGTGTGTCAGTGCGGGCGATCTGGATTATGGCTGCCGTGTGTGTCAGTGTGGGTGATCGGGATTATCGGTGCCGTGTGTGTCAGTGTGGGTGATCGGGATTATCGGTGCCGTGTGTGTCAGTGTGGGTGATCGGGATTATCGGTGCCGTGTGTGTCAGTGTGGGTGATCGGGATTATTGGAGCTGTGTGTGTCAGTGCGAGCGATCGGGATTATTGGTGCTGTGTGTGTCAGTACGGGCAATCGGGATTATTGGCGCTGTGTGTGTCAGTACGGTCGATCGGGATTATTGGTGCTGTGTGTGTCAGTGTGGGTGATCGGGATTATTGGTGCTGTGTGTGTCAGTACGAGTGATCGGGATTATTAGTGCTGTGTGTGTCAGTGCGGGCGATCGGGATTATTGGTGCTGTGTGTGTCAGTGCGGGCGATCGGGATTATTGGTGCTGTGTGTGTCAGTGCGGGCAATCGGGATTATTGGCGCTGTGTGTGTCAGTACGGTCGATCGGGATTATTGGTGCTGTGTGTGTCAGTGCGGGCGATCGGGATTATTGGTGCTGTGTGTGTCAGTGCGGGCGATCGGGATTATTGGTGCCTTGTGTGTCAGTGCAGGCGATCGGGATTATCGGTGCCGTGTGTGTCAGTGCGGGCGATCGGGATTATCGGTGCCGTGTGTGTCAGTGCGGGTGATTGGGATTATCGGTGCCGTGTGTGTCAGTGTGGGTGATCGGGATTATCGGTGCCGTGTGTGTCAGTGCGGGTGATCGGGATTATTGTTGCTGTGTGTGTCAGTGTGGGTGATCGGGATTATTGTTGCTGTGTGTGTCAGTGCGGGTGATCGGGATTATTGGTGCCGTGTGTGTCAGTGTGGGTGATCTGGATTATCGGTGCCGTGTGTGTCAGTGCGGGTGATTGGGATTATCGGTGCTGTGTGTGTCAGTGCGGGTGATTGGGATTATTGGTGCTGTGTGTGTCAGTGCGGGTGATTGGGATTATTGGTGCTGTGTGTGTCAGTGCGGGTTATCGGGATTATGGGTGCTGTGTGTGTCAGTGCGGGTGATCTGGATTATCGGTGCTGTGTGTGTCAGTGCGGGTGATCTGGATTATTGGTGCTGTGTGTGTCAGTGCGGGTGATTGGGATTATTGGTGCTGTGTGTGTCAGTGCGGGTGATCGGGATTATTGGTGCTGTGTGTGTCAGTGCGGGTGATCGGGATTACCTGGGTCCTCAGCAGCCGGCACAGGGACATCATGGTGCAGGGCAGGCAGTAGGAAGTATAATGTCTCTGTATTTCCCCGGCTGGATTTTCTCAGTGAACTTCCTGGTGTTGGGACAGATGAGGGTGGAGCAGACATGAGGATCCCTCCCCCGCTCTCTCACTTCTCCTTCCTCAGATCACAGATGCATGTTAGTACATGAGATCTGCCCACTCAGAGGAGAGCATGCTGAACAGGAAACAATGCTGCAAGAAAACTGATTCATTGTATCTCCTGTCATCCTGATCCGTGTACTCACCCCCGACTGTGCTGCTCAGATACATCCACTCACCTGCCTCTTTATTAGGTACACCTGTTCAATTGCTTGGTAACACAAATTGCTAATCAACCAATCACATGGCAGCAACTCAATGCATTTAGGCGTCTAAACGTGGTGAAGATGACTTGCTGAAGTTCAAACCAAGCATCAGAATGGGGAAGAAAGGGGATTTAAGTGACTTTGAGCGTGACATGGTTGTTGGTGCCAGACGGGCTGGTCTGAGGATTTCAAAAACTGCTAATCTACTGGGAATTTCATGCACAACCATCTCTACGGTTTACAGAGAATGGTCTGAAAAAGATAAAATATTAGTTGTTTGGAGGAAAATGCCTTGTTGATGTCAGAGGAGAATGAGCAGACTGGTTGCTGCGACATTCAGATGGTTGGGTCAGAATTTGGCATAAACAACATGAAAGCATGGATCCATCCTGCCTTGTATCAATGGCTCAGGCTGGCGGTGGAGTCATGGTGAGGTGGATCCATCCTGCCTTGTATCAATGGCTCAGGCTGGTGGTGGTGTCATGGTGTGATGGATCCATCCTGCCTTGTATCAATGGCTCAGGCTGGTGGTGTCATGGTGTGGTGGATCCATCCTGCCTTGTATCAATGGGTCAGGCTGGTGGTGGTATCATGGTGTGGGGGATCCATCCTGCCTTGTATCAATGGTTCAGGCTGGTGGTGGTGGTGTCATGGTGTGTTGGATCCATCCTGCCTTGTATCAATGGGTCAGGCTGGTGGTGGTATCATGGTATGGGGGATCCATCCTGCCTTGTATCAATGGTTCAGGCTGGGGGTGGTGGTGTCATGGTGTGGTGGATTCATCCTGCCTTGTATCAATGGTTCAGGCTGGTGGTGGTGGTGTCATGGTGTGGTGGATTCATCCTGCCTTGTATCAATGGTTCAGGCTGGTGGTGGTGGTGTCATGGTGTGTTGGATCCATCCTGCCTTGTATCAATGGTTCAGGCTGGTGGTGGTGGTGTCATGGTGTGGTGGATCCATCCTGCCTTGTATCAATGGTTCAGGCTGGTGGTGGTGTCATGGTGTGGTGGATCCATCCTGCCTTTTATCAATGGGTCAGGCTGGTGGTGATGGTGTCATGGTGTGGGGGAGATTTTCTTGGCAATAGCATGGCGGACCTAATAAAGTGGCCAGTGAGTGTATGTTGTCACCATGGGATAGAGAGAGGATGGGGGTCATGGCTGGCAAGAGAGGACAGGGGTCACCATTGGATGGACAGGGAACAGGGGTTGTAGCTGGAAGGATTGAGCACAGCTGGCAAGATAGATGAGAGGGGTCACCACTAGAAGGAGAGGGGACCGGGGGTCACTGCTGAAAGGATTGAGCACCACTGGAAAGAGAGAGGACAGGGAGGGCCACTGCTGGAAGGAGAGGACAGGAGTCACCGCTGGAAGGAGAGAGGACAGGGGTCACCGCTGGAAGGAGAGAGGACGAGTCACCGCAGGAAGGAGAGAGGACAGGGGTCACCGCTGGAAGGAGAGAGGACAGGAGTCACCACTGAAGGAGAGAGGACGGGTCACCGCTGGAAAGAGAGAGGACAGGGGTCACCGCTGGAAGGAGAGAGGATAGACAGGGCCACTACTGGAAGGAGAGAGGATAGACAGGGCCAACGCTGGAAGGAGAGAGGATAGACAGGGCCACCACTGGAAGGAGAGAGGATAGACAGGGCCACCGCTGGAAGGAGAGAGGACAGGAGTCACCGCTGGAAGGAGAGAGGACAGGGGCCACCGCTGGAAGGATAGAGGACAGGGGTCACCGCTGGAAGGAGAGAGGACAGACAGGGATCACCTCTGGCAGGAGAGAGGACAGACAGGGGTCACCTCTGACAGGAGAGAGGACAGACAGGGGTCACCTCTGGCAGGAGAGAGGACAGACAGGGGTCACCTCTGGCAGGAGAGAGGACAGACAGGGGTCACTTCTGGCAGGAGAGAGGACAGACAGGAGTCACCGCTGTAGGAGAGAAGACAGACATGGTGACCGCTGGCAGGAAAGAGGATAGACAGGTGTCACCGCTGTAGGAGAGAGGACAAACAGGGTGACCGCTGCCAGGGCACTCAGCATAGCTGCCTTGTACATGCACAGGCAGCAATATCTCTTCCTTGGCTCTTCCTCACACAACACAGAGCTGAAATCCAATTCTCTTTCACTCAGCTACAATCAGCACAGTGTGTAAAAACTGTCCCCCTAGTTCCAGTGAAGGGAACTCTTAAGGCGACATTTTGGACAATTTCATGCTCCCAACTTTGTGGGAAGAGTTTGGGGATGGCCCCTTCCTGTTCCAACATGACTGCCCACCAGTGCACAAAGCAAGGTCCATAAAGACATGGAGGAGCCAGTTTGGGGTGGAGGAACTTGACTGGCCTGCACAGAGTCCTGACAAATGTGCTTCTGGAAGAATGGTCCAACCTTCCCATAGACACCCTCCTAAACCTTGTGGACGGCCTTCCCAGAGGAGTTGAAGCTGTTATAGCTGCAAAGGGCGGGGCCAACTCAATATTGAACCCTACGGACTAAGACTGGGGGGCCATTAAAGGTCACGTGTTGGAAGGGTGGGGCCAACTCAATATTGAACCCTACGGACTAAGACTGGGGGCCATTAAAGTCCATGTGCGTGGAAAGGCAGGCGGAACAATACTTTTGGCAATACAGTGTATAAACCAACATCAGTAACACTTCTCTTGAAGCTCCTAGACTTTATCAAATGTACAATTTTGTAATAGATGGGAAAATCCAGAATCTCATAAAAAAAGGTCTTTCCATCTGCCATCTTAAATGGATTTTTTGTTTGTTTTAGATTTATCCAACTGGTGGACAAAAATAACAAGTTAAAGCTGGAGTTTAATCCATGAAGATAATGAGGTCTGACGACGCCCAAACTTTGTAGAAAAAATGAGCGAGTAATACTGAACACCGTGCCAACCTAATTTTCCCCAGATTTCGCAAGTTGGTAACAAAATGAATTTACAAGTCGGCAACATGAATGGTCAGATTCAAAACTCAAGTTTACGATGGGCCCTCAGGGAAGACTTGGTAAAACAAGATACAGCTTGAAGCATATTCCACAGAGCATAGGACAGCTGAGAAGGAATACAGAAGTATCAGAAACCTCCACTCACAAGGTCTTCAGAGGAACTCCGATGAGGCCCTGTTGCAAATTGGGATGGGGCTTGGATTTGCCCCATTGTTCCCAATGAACTCTGCCTCTTTGTGAATGGGCTGAATCCAGAAGCAGCAGAAATTATTTATTTATTGGGATATTACATAGTTACATAGTCTGGCTGAAAAAAGACAAAAGTCCATCCAGTTCAAATACTAAAAAAAAAAAAAAAAGTTATAATCCTACACCCACAGTTGATCCAGAGGAAGGCAAAAAGCCCAGCAAAGGACGATCCAATTTGCTCCTGCAGGGAAAAAAAATTCTTCCTGATCCCCCGAGAGGCAATCGGATATTCCCTGGATCAACTTTACCTATAAATGTTAGTGTGACGAACGCAGGATCGCTGTCACCAATATGTGACGATCCCACCACTGCCACCAATATGTCACGATCACAGCGTCAGACCCCAGACCTTCTCACCAAACCCGTGACCGAAGGACTGGCCGATCTAAAACCGCGATGTGACATGTGTAACAACACCACGCCCAGCTGCACCCTGCACAAAGATTTTCCAGCTAATGGACTACAATCTATGTACCTGCAGCCTGGACGCTATTGTTACTGGGTCAGGTTAATTACGCAATTAACCCTTCACACTGCCACCACCTCCTTTTTATACAGAGAAAGAGGAAACTTGGCGTTGTCAGCTATAACATTATAATGATTGCAATAATCGTCTGCATAACCCGGTCATTGACACAAGCCGGTTATACAGAGAGTTAAAGCAACAGTAGCGTCTTTTTAACCACTTGAGCTCCAGAGGATTTACCCCCCTTAATGACCACGCCTCTTTTTGCTACTCGGCGCTGCACTAATTCAACTGATAATTGCGCGGTCATGCAATGCTGCACCCAAATGAAATTTACGTCTTTTTTCACACAAATAGAGCTTTCTTTCGGTGGTATTTGATCACCTGTGCGCTTTTTATTTTTCACGCTATAAACAAAAAAAGGACAAAAATTTTGAAGAAAAACAATATTTTTTACTTTCAGCTATAAAAAATATATAGTAAACTCAAAGTTAGTTATAAATTTAGGCCAAAATGTATTCTGCTCCATGTTTTTGGTAAAAAAAATCCCAATAAGTGTATATTGATTGCTTTGTGTGACAGTTATAGCGTCTACAAACTATGGTATAGATCAGGGGTGGGCAAACTTTTTGACTTGAGGGCCGCAATGGGTTCATATATTGGACCCGGGGGCCGGACCAAGAGTAGATGAATGATGTGTATGTGTCATCCATAGTAAGTATAGTAATAATCTCCCATAGTAAGCATAGTAATTAATCCCCCATATAGTAATTTCTTCCCCCATATAGTAATTCGTCCCCCATATAGTAATTCATCCCCCATAGTAATTCATCCCCCATATAGTAATTCATCCCCCATAGTAATTCATCCCCCATAGTAATTCATCCCCCATATAGTAATTCATCCCCCATATAGTAATTCATCCCCCATAGTAATTCATCCCCCATATAGTAATTCATCCCCCATAGTAATTCATCCCCCATATAGTAATTCATCCCCCCTATAGTAATTCATCCACCATAGTAATTCATCCCCCATATAGTAATTCATCCCCCATATAGTAATTCATCCCCATATAGTAATTCATCCCCCATAGTAATTCATCCCCCATATAGTAATTCATCCCCCATAGTAATTCATCCCCCATATAGTAATTCATCCCCCATAGTAATTCATCCCCCATATAGTAATTCATCCCCCATATAGTAATTAATCCCCCATATAGTAATTCATCCCCAATAGTAATTCATACCACATAGTAATTCATCCCCCATATAGTAATTCGTCCCCCATATAGTAATTCATCCCCCATAGTAATTCATCCCCCATAGTAATTCATCCCCCATATAGTAATTCATCCCCCATATAGTAATTCATCCCCCATAGTAATTCATCCCCATATAGTAATTCATCCCCCATAGTAATTCATCCCCCATATAGTAATTCATCCCCCCTATAGTAATTCATCCACCATAGTAATTCATCCCCCATATAGTAATTCATCCCCATATAGTAATTCATCCCCATATAGTAATTCATCCCCCATAGTAATTCATCCCCCATATAGTAATTCATCCCCCATAGTAATTCATCCCCATATAGTAATTCATCCCCCATAGTAATTCATCCCCCATATAGTAATTCATCCCCCATATAGTAATTAATCCCCCATATAGTAATTCATCCCAATAGTAATTCATCCCACATAGTAATTCATCCCCCATATAGTAATTCGTCCCCCATATAGTAATTCATCCCCCATAGTAATTCATCCCCCATATAGTAATTCATCCCCATAGTAATTCATCCCCCATAGTAATTCATCCCCCATATAGTAATTCATCCCCCATAGTAATTCATCCCCCATATAGTAATTCATCCCCCATAGTAATTCATCCCCCATAGTAATTCATCCCCCATATAGTAATTCATCCCTCATATAGTAATTCATCCCCCATATAGTAATTCATCCCCCATATAGTAATTAATCCCCCATATAGTAATTCATCCCCCATATAGTAATTAATCCCCCATATAGTAATTCATCCCCCATATTAATTCATCCCCCATATTAAGTCCCCAAGTTCCCCCTGTGTCAATTCACTTACCTTTGCTCCGCGCGTTCCTCTCGCCGTGTTCCTACGCCGTTCCGGTGTAGCATGAAAATCTGTCTCCTCTGAGGATCTTTCCCCCTCGATGTATCTGCGCATGTGCCAGTTTAAGGCATTAGCAGCCGATCGGCGATCTCCGGCACATGCGCAGATACGTCGAGGGGGACAGATCCTCACAGGAGACAGATTTTCATGCTGCACCGGTCTTCAGGGCGGACTGTGAGAGGAGCCTAGCGGGAGCCTAGCTCCGCGGGCCGGATTAAAAGGTCCGCCGGGCCGTATACGGCCCGCGGGCCGTAGTTTGCCCATTGCTGGTATAGATAATAGAATTTACACCATTTTTCTGCTATACAGCGCTGCGCTAGTTTAACGGTCATGCAATATGGTACATAAATGAAATTTACATCCTTTTTTTCCCACAAATTGAGCTTTCTTTCGGTGGTATTTGATCGCCTGTGGGTTTTTTATTTTTTGCGCTATAAAAAAAAAAGGCTGACAATTTTGAGGAAAAAAAAATATTTTGGACTTTTTGCTATAAAACATGTCCAGTAAAAAAAAATGCAAAAATCAAATTTAGTCATAAATTTCTGCCAAAATAAATTCTGCGACATGTCTTTGCTAAAAAAAAACCCAATACGTGTAAATTAATTGGTTTACGTGAAAGTTATAGCGTTTACAAATGGCGGGAAAGATACTGGGATTTTTAGGTTTTTTTTATACTAATAATGGCGGTGATCAGCGAATTATGGCGGCGATCAGGGACTTATGGCAGTGACCAGTGACTTATGGTGGGACTGCGGGACTGCGGCGGACATTCTGACATTGGGGGGTACTGACTTGGGGTCACTGACATCCCCAAAAACACTAATACAGTGATCAGTGCAAAAAAAAAAAAACTGACACTGTACTAATGGCAATGGGGAGGAAGGGGTTAACTTTATTTAGCAGGGAAGGGTTATAGGAGTGAGGGGAGTGTTTTACTAGGGGGCGGGGTGTGTACTGGGCGGGACAAGGCTGATCGAGAAAGAGAAACTGTTCTTTCTCGATGAGCTCATCCTCGAGCTGACAGGGAAGTGACAGACAGCATAGCTACTGCAGCTGTGCTGTCTGTCACTGTTTGCCGCCGATCGCTGGGACATAGCCGCTAAGGAGCAGCTCTGACCCGGCGACTGACATCTGCGGCGGTGATCCGCAGGACAAATAGGGCGGCGGCGCGCCTCGTGCGCGCCCCCTATTTGTTTACAAAACACACGTTTTAAAACGTGGTTTTGCCTGTGAGTGCCGCCCTGCCACCGTATATGTACAGTGGCAGGGCGGCAAGTGGTTAAAGGCAGGGATTCATAAATTGCAATACAGAGCTATAGAAACAGTTCAACACTTTTAGAAAGTAAGATTTATTACCAAAAGGTTAGAAGGGTGCAGTACAAATATTTACAGAAAGAAGATGTAACCGATATATATATATAAATATACAGAGCATAACAGCACAGCAAACAGATAACAGGAAGAAGTTTAGGGAAATAAGTACTTGCCAAATAAATGCCAGGGGTTAAGCAGCTTCAAGTTTCATGAGCTTCAGGTTGATTTGCTTCTTGTCTCTACTGCCAATTCCATTGACTCATCGCAGGAGACTTTGCTTTCTGTCTGCAGATCTTGCATCGCAGACCGTTATATCTCTCTAACTCCCCTCAAGAAGGGAGAAAGCTCTCCTTATCTAAGACAATCGCACTGGAATTTTCCCTATCACGGCCAAACCAATACCTTATTTGGCAAAAGGATTATTAGGCAGGCTCAGCATCATATGCTGCTTGCATTCCTGAGGGAGGGACATGAGGAGATACATGAAACCTCCAGGTGCTCGCATAGGAGTTCAAGAGAAATACAAAAATGCAGAGGTTTAGGAGCAAAATGAAGGACCGCGCCCATCTCTGTATGCATGATTGTGACAGTTAGTACTTGCAATTTGTTGCCAAGACACTAGCAAACACACGGTGTCATTGGTTTCTCCATGGCCTCTGGCATCTTAGCATCCCGCTGGCTTGTAAACAAGCCGGTGGGCATTCCAAGTGATGTCATTGACCAAATATGGCTTTTACCAAATTTGGTCAATGACATCAGCCACTATTCTTTACATTCAATGGCGGACCATTGTAGACGTTGTCATTCAAGGAGACGGCTGGGAGAAGATCATCATACATGGCCAGCGTTTTTCTATTGGTGGGTCATCAGGATCACTCAGAATTATGATTAACATTTGTAACGGAACAGGCCCAGACGACGCTTGAGTACTTCCGTTAGAATACCGCTTCTCCGTCTGAATGCCGACCATACAAGACTAGACGACACCAGTCTTGAAGTAAACCAGGAGGTAAACTAGTTTATTTGAGCACAGATACAAGATATATACACACAGGGGACAGTCCCCCCTCCCTGCATAATGACACAGGGCGGGGCAATCTACATTTAGTAACAAGAGACACACAGGTATTCAAACTTCACACCAGCAGACAGTCCCAACAGGAGGGAGGGCTGCTGGAGACACCCCCCCCCCACTAAGCTAATACACATAAACACATACATCCCATAATAGTTTGCTCCCAAGCAAGACAAACAATAGAACTGGGATGCAACCACATAACATCAAACAATCAACAACCCCCACCCCAATATCAGGACAGATCACCCTGTACCCCTAAAAGGCACATCCCTTTTGAGAACGTACGTTTTGTACGAAACGCGTTAAGGAGGAGCCCCGCACGCAGTGATGTCACGTAGGTCCGGCGGCCATCTTTGATCGGCCATCTTTGATACCATCTTTGATACCAGCTGGGCAGTGTATCCAGCAGCTGCTTAGCTGCATGTCATTGTATTTGAGGATTTACCATTACTATTACTTGTATTTTCTGGATCATTTAATAAATGGTTCATTAAGCATACTACACTATGGGCACTATACTTTCTTGCTCTGCACCGAGCATCTAATTCCCCAGGACCCCCCAGGTGACCATCCCAGGGCCCAGAAGAGAGAGACCTACATCAGACCCCACCACAGCTTACCTTTAAGGGGACCTCTGATTGACATCCTATCGCCCAGACCCATAAGGAGGAGGTTTACACATACCAGGCTGCGTCTTATTCCACCCTAAGAGGGGACCTCTGGCTGTCTGATTAATTGCGCATTTTTAATGCGCCTCTGGTGAGTGTGCATTTCTACTATTATTTCGCACATCACTGGATTACCTGCTTCCACTGGGAGAATAAGAGTCACCTATTCTGTAGCTGCACCTTTACCGAACTTTCAACTTATCATCTTAATATTATTTATACGTGTTGATGTCATATATGAGCACCTTATTATAGTCTCGAGGGATTTGTATGGTTATCTGTTTGATATCTCTATCTGCACTCCTTCATTGGACACTATTTGATTATCCTTAGTATTGACATTTCTGTGCAGATCGTGTGTTTACTTTATACATTTTGGCATTTACTTTGGTTTTAGTACCGCACTTTAACCCTGTGCAGGTTATGCGACTATATTGGTAATTTTATGCGTGTTTGCCATTTATCATGTTTAGCGCAGCACTACATTTTTTACTTGCACTTCGTGCAAATTGGGTGCATGCTTAGCTTTTACCAATCATGGCCAGGGCTGCTGTTAGAAACCATGGGGCCCCATACAGCCAACAGCCCCCCCCCCCAAAAAAAAAACAACAACAAAAAACAGTTCACTATGTTTCAGTTATGAATGAACACAGTGAGTGATTGATACCAAACACGCATTGTGTTTGTTCAGGAAAGGGGCTGGTAAACGTCCTTTCCCCAACTCTCTATCCAGAAGGATCCTATTGAGTGGTTGCAGCTGCTGGTGGGAAGGAGAGGAGGGAAGCCGGCAGCACTGCGGGGGTGGGGGGTGCATAGGGAGACTTGGGTGGCTGGGAGAGACATATGGTGCACAGTGAGGGTGAGGAATTTGGGGGAGGTCAATTATTGGAACTGATCCCCTGTATGACTCTCTCTGCAGCAGCTGAAAGCCATCGGGAGGGAGTGGAGAAGAAGCCGTCTTTCAGCTGCTGCAGAGAGAGTCATACAGCAGATCGGTTCCAGTAATTGCCCCCCCCCCCGCCATGTCGATCACCTTCCCTGCCCACATCAGATTCACCCAGCTGTCTGGGCCCCGTACAGGAGGACTGATGGTACCCCCTTATCCACAGTCCTGATCAGAGGCGGACTGACAACTCATGGGGCCCCCGGGCAATAGGGGATCATGGGGCCCCTGTGTCCTTGCCCAAACTCAAAAAAGCCTATGAAAAAAGGTACCAGGGGCATCTCATGGGGCCCCCTACTGACCCCGGGCCCTCGGGCAGTGCCTGAGTTTCCAAATGGTCAGTCCGCCCCTGGTCCTGATCATGGTACTCAGGGGTTGGATTGCTGTGCAGAGCCAGCCCACATGGAGCTAAAGTGGGTTGGGCCTGCTGCTGACACATATGCTAATAGCTTGTCCTTCAAGGGAGACTACGTAATTGTTCACACCCCACCACGAATGTCAGGATGTTATGTGTTGTCACTCAGACAGCAGAGGGCTCTACCAGGATCAACAGGTATTTGGAATGATCTGCAGGGGGATAACAAAATGTCAAATAAAAATGAGGGGGGAAGGTTTTCTGCTGAACAACATATTGATCTCTAACTTGTGCCCAGAGGCGGACTGACAACTCATGGGGTCTCTGGGCAATAGGGGATCATGGGGCCCCTGTGTCCTTGCCCAAACTCAAAAAAGCCTATGAAAAAGGTACCAGGGGCATCTCATGGGGCCCCCTACTGACCCCGGGCCCTCGGGCAGTGCCCGAGTTTCCAATAGGTCAGTACGCCCCTGCTTGTGCCTATAGTTCCTGTGTCAGATCTCCCTCATCAGTGGTGGTGATTGAAGGACTGATCCAGGAGCATAACCACTGGAACTCCTTGTGAGAACAATGGTCCCTATCTCCAGTGTGCTGCGGCTCTAATACATTGATAACAAAAAAGTACTTGCCACATATTTTACTCTTAAAAGAGAAGTATGGCTTTAAGAAAAAAAAAAATCCAGATGCGGCATCTGTCCTCTGCTGGGTCTAAGATGGAGAAGGGCGCAATCAAAGACCGCTGATTGCTCAGTTCTTAGTCTTCATTGGAGCACCGGGCTGGGGAGGGAGTAGGAGCGACTCGCTAAGAGGCTGAGCCAGGGGCCAGTCTAGGTATATGGGTGAACCCCGACTTTAAAGTGACGTCAACCGACAGCGGGCTTTAGCCTGTTGTCAGCTGAAAATGGGTCACAGGACTGCAGAATGAAGAGCACTTCTGTGATTCATAGGAGCTTTGGCTATACGTTTACTTTAAGGCAACCTGATAGCATTCATGTAGAATATAAAATGTGTTGATTGGGATGGTTTTACCACATGTGTCACTGACACAGACCCCCTCCACCCACCAATGCCCCCTATGTCACTGGCACAGACCTCCTCCACCCTCCAATGCCCCCTATGTCACTGGCACAGACCTCCTCCACCCTCCAATGCCCCCTATGTCACTGACACAGACCCCCTCCACCCTCCAATGCCCCCTATATCACTGACACAGACCCTCTTGGCCCTCCAATGTCCCCTATGTCACTGACACAGACCCCCTCCGCCCTCCAATGCCCCCTATGTCACTGACACAGACCCCCTCCACCCTCCAATGCCCCTTATGTCACTGACACAGACCCCCTCAACCCTCCAATGCCCCCTATATCACTGACATATACCTCTCCACCCTCCAATGCCCCTAATGTCACTGACATATACCTCTCCCCCCTTTAACACCCCCTATGGTACTAACACAAACCCCTCTACCCTCTAATACTGCCTATGTCTTTGACACAGACCCCCTCCACCCTCCAATGCCCCCTACCCTCCTCCCTCCATCCTCCAAAACCTCCTATATCATTGACTTATACCTCTCCATCCTCTAATGCCCCCTTGTCACTGACACAAACCCCCTCTACCGTCCAATGCCCACCGTGTCACTGACTAAGACCCCTCCACCATCCAATACTTCCTTTGCCACTGACATATACCTCTCGACCCTTCAACACCCCCTATGTCACTGACAAAGACCCCTCCACCCTCCAACACCTCCTATGTCACTGACAAAGACCCCTCCACCCTCCAACACCTCCTATGTCACTGACAAAGACCCCTCCACCCTCCAGCACCTCCTATGTCACTGACAAAGACCCCTCCACCCCCCAGCACCTCCTATGTCACTGACACAGACCCCTCCACCATCCAGCACCTCCTATGTCACTGACAAAGACCCCTCCACCCTCCAACACCTCCTATGTCACTGACAAAGACCCCTCCACCCTCCAACACCTCCTATGTCACTGACACAGACCCCTCCAACACCTTCTATGTCACAGACACAGACCCCTCCACCCTCCAGCACCTCCTATGTCACTGACACAGACCCCTCCACCCTCCAGCACCACCTATGACACTGACACAGACCCCTCCACCCTCCAGCACCTCCTATGTCACTGACAAAGACTCCTCCACCCTCCAGCACCTCCTATGTCACTGACAAAGACCCCTCCACCCTCCAACACCTCCTATGTCACTGACACAGACCCCTCCACCCCCCAGCACATCCTATGTCACTGACACAGACCCCTCCAACACCTTCTATGTCACAGACACAGACCCCTCCAACACCTTCTATGTCACAGACACAGACCCCTCCACCCTCCAACACCTCCCATGTCACTGACACAGACCCCTCCAACACCTTCTATGTCACAGACACAGACCCCTCCACCCTCCAGCACCTCCTATGTCCCTGACACAGACCCCTCCACCCTCCAGCACCACCTATGACACTGACACAGACCCCTCCACCCTCCAGCACCTCCTATGTCCCTGACACAGACCCCTCCACCCTCCAGCACCACCTATGACACTGACACAGACCCCTCCACCATCCAATACCTCCTATGTCACTGACACAGACCCCTCCACCCCCCAGCACCTCCCATGTCACTGACACAGACCCCTCCACCCTTTAACAACTCCCATGTCACCGACACAGACCCCTCCACCCTCCAACACCTCCCATGTCACTGACACAGACCCCTCCACCCTCCAACACCTCCTATGTCACTGACACAGACCCCTCCACCCTCCAACACCTCCTATGTCACTGACACAGACCCCTCCACCATCCAATACCTCCCATGTCACTGACACAGAGCCCCCACCCTGCAACACCTTCCATGTCACTGACACAGACCCCTCCACCCTCCAACACCTCCTATGTCACTGACACAGACCCCTCCACCATCCAGTACCTCCCATGTCACTGACACAGAGCCCCCACCCTTAAACACCTTCCATGTCACTGACACCGACCCCTCCACCATCCAACACCTCCTATGTCACTGACACAGACCCCTCCACCCTCCAACACCCCCCATGTCACTGACACAGACCCCTCCACCATCCAACACCTCCCATGTCATTGACACAGACCCCTCCACCCTCCAACACCTCCTATGTCACTGACACAGACCCCTCCACCCTCATGCACCTCCCATGTCACTGACACAGACCCCTCCACCATCCAATACCTCCCATGTCACTGACACAGACCCCCCCACCCTCCAACACCTCCCATTTCACTGACACAGACCCCTCCACCCTCCAACACCTCCCATGTCACTGACACAGACCCCTCCACCCTCCAATACCTCCCATGTCACTGACACAGACCCCTCCACCCTCCAACACCTCCCATTTCACTGACACAGACCCCTCCACCCTCCATTACCTCCCATGTCACTGACACAGGCCCCTCCACCCTCCAATACCTCCCATGTCACTGACACAGACCCCTCAACTCTCCAACACCTCATATGTCACTGACACAGACCCCTCCACCATCCAATACCTCCCATGTCACTGACACAGACCCCTCCACCCTCCAATACCTCCCATGTCACTGACACAGACCCCCCACCCTCCAACACCTCCCATGTCACTGACACAGACCCCTCCACCCTCCAACACCTCCCATGTCACTGACACAGACCCCTCCACCTTCCAACACCTCCTATGTCACTGACACAGACCCCTCCACCATCCAGTACCTCCCATGTCACTGACACAGAGCCCCCACCCTTAAACACCTTCCATGTCACTGACACAGACCCCTCCACCATCCAACACCTCCCATGTCACTGACACAGACCCCTCCACCCTCCAACACTCCCTACACTGGAGAAACCCACTTGTTGGTGGGACTTTTAAGGCACACATTAGAAGAAAAAAAGAAAGAATGTTCTAACAAATTACAGTGAAAAGAGAACCATATTTTATTTATACAATCTTAGAAAAAAGACATATAGTTACAAATTGTGACGGTACACCAGACGTGATTTTACAATAATTAGATGAAGATCAGTCATGCGTGTATTTGTACTTGACGCGTTTCGAGACCAATCACGATCTCTTCTTCAGAAGTGCTCAAAAAACATGACGCATAGCCCCATACAGGGGCGGAGAGTATACAACAATCCGCCAATTGGTTAAAACTATTAAATGGATGTAGCCAGTAATTCCATGATCCCCACACGGCAAAAGTGGAAAGGAGAAAGAAATGTGTGAAGAAACACAGCCTCTGCTCCGTTTATCTTCTGAAGGGGTCCCTCCACAGTCACCAAAGGGCAACCACAAGGCTGCGTTATCATCAAGATTGTTACAGATGATATGGGGGTGCAACTGTGGCAAGGAACACCCAAGATGAAAATAATAATATATAATGATGACCCAGCATCCAAATCCCAGGAAGGAAAGGAATCTCTCCGGTGTTCTATGGTGGGCAGGGGCGGACTGACAACTCATGGGGCCCCCGGGCAATAGGGGATCATGGGGCCCCTGTGTCCTTGCCCAAACTCATAAAAGGCTATGAAAAAGGTACCATGGGCATCTCATGGGGCCCCCTACTGACCCCGGGCCCTCGGGCAGTGCCCGAGTTTCCAAATGGTCAGTCCGCCCCTGATGGTGGGTCCACTGGAAAGAGGGCACCACGGCTGAATAAGCAAAAGGCTTATTGAATGCTGGGTCATCATTATTATTATTTTTTCATCTTGGATGTTCCTTGCCACCATTGCACCCCCATGTAACCATACATAGAAAACGCCCTTCCAGCAATAGAAACAAGCAGCAGGGTGCAGCTCTCACATTATCAGTCCATAGAGGTCCTTCTTGTGGGAATAAGGCCTGACAGTGCCTTATTCCCACATGGCTGTGAGTGCTCATCTGTGTGTTGGCAGGGGGCAGCCCCTTGTCAGTTGGGGAGATCGCCGCACTTACATTGCCTAGTTAATTTTTTTTTTTTAGTTCAGTCGGCTGTATTGCATGAAGAAAACCTCCCAGTGTGTACCCAGTTTAACCTCCTTAGTGGTATTCCCGAGTGTAGCTCGGGGTAAAATTTGAGTACCAAGAGCGGTAACCCCCCCGAGCTACACTCGGGCTTACCATGCGGTGTTGCTCAGGGGGTCCCTGCAGCACTTACCTTGTCCTTCGCTCCCACGATGTGTCCCTTGCAGCGTCCCCGGCCATCTCCTCCAGCCGATGCCGGCATCCGGCTTCCGTGTTCGTCGGGACGTACGGGCGCCGGAACCGGCGGCAAATTTGAAATTTTTAAAAAATGTCACTTTTTTTAAAAATGATTATAACTTAGTAAAACATTGCTGTTTCAATGCATTTCACATACATTTTGTCCCGAGTGCTTTGTCCGGCGCCCTGCCTGCATTTTGACTGTTCTTTCTGCCTGGAAACTGAGAAACATCCATGGCGTCCAAAAAGCGTCCCTTTAGGTCAGACGTGGTTTTAGACCGGCTAGAGAACAGCGATAGTAAATCAGAACCACTTGCAGAATTGAGTGATAATGATTCGTGGGGGAAATTCCTCATCAGACACTGAAAACGATTCTGCAACTTTGCTCAGCGATGTGCGAACTTGGCGCTCTATTTCACATTTCAGTGTTTTTGGTTTGATTATATTATTGAATTAAATTTATTATTATTATATTATTATTTTTTATGATTATTTATTAAATTATAATTTATGATTTCGTGTTTCAAATTTTATCCTCCCCGGGATGTTTACTAGACTCTTGTTCGGACAGATTTCAGTGAGTTATTCCTAAAAATTACAGACCTACAATAAAAAACTACATATTTCCATGCAAAAAAATGTACTGCTTTGAGCACAAAAAATCAGAAATAATCAGACCGCCAGGGAGGTTAACTGCTGTTTCAAGATTTGATTTAAAGGAATGGCAGCCCATTTCTTTGGTCAATGTTCCTATCTTTCATTGATGCCCCCCCCCCCCCAGCTTACTTGTGAGGCAGTGGAAATCTTTATTCCATATAATGAGCAACTTTATTCAGCCACAGCAATTTATTAAGAAAAATCATCGGGGTTTGGTAACTTTACACCTCTGCATGATCGATTTTCTGATATGTCTCAATATACTGCAACATTTTTCAAATAGATACAGCTGTATTAAAAAAACAGTGGTGCTTCCTATCCAACTAGCCAGCAAATAGGTTTCTGACACATGAGCCAGCTAATTGTATTCTACATTAGTGATCATCCTGCACCGACCTATTGAACAGAGAAATGACCTCTGAAAACGTCAGCAAAAATGTAACAAAATTAGCTTCCTATTGCAATTAAGGCAAAATTATCTTGAAAAAGTTGACATTGCTGTATTGTCTCCCTTTTTATTGTAAAGAGCTGAGAAAACTGTTGGCGCCATATAAATCCTGTATAATAACATGATAATCACATGGCTTTGTTAATAAACAAAGGCATGTCAACGACAGCTATCAGTATATTTCTTTTAACCACTTCCAGTCTGGACACTTTCCCCCCCTTCCAGTCCGGACACTTTCCCCCCCTTCCAGTCTGGACACTTTCACCCCCTTCCAGTCCGGACACTTTCCCCCCCTTCCAGTCCGGACACTTTCCCCCCCTTCCAGTCTGGACACTTTCCCCCCCTCCCAGTCCGGACACTTTCACCCCCTTCCAATCCGGACACTTTCACCCCCTTCCAGTCCGGACACTTCCCCCCCCCTTCCAGTCCGGACACTTCCCCCCCCTTCCAGTCCGGACACTTTCCCCCCTTCCAATCCGGACACTTTCACCCCCTTCCAGTCCGGACACTTCCCCCCCCCTTCCAGTCCGGACACTTCCCCCCCCCTTCCAGTCCGGACACTTTCACCCCTTCCAGTCCGGACACTTTCACCCCCTTCCAGTCCGGACACTTTCACCCCCTTCCTGTCCAGGCCAATTTTCAGCTTTCAGTGCTATCACACTTTGAATGACAATTGCGCGGTCATGCAACACTGTACCCATATGATTTTTTGTAGCATTTTTTTGAGACAGATAAAGCTTAATTTTGGTGGTATTTATTCACCACTGGAATTTTTTTTTTTTTTGCTATATAAATGAAAAAGTCCATAAATTTTGAAAAAAGCGTTTTTCTTATCAAATTTTTCAAATAAATAATATTTCATCATAAATCTTGGCCAAAATAAATTCAGTTATCTTTTTCGTAAAAAAAAAATAACCCAAATTAGTTTACAACCAAAAATTATAATTTTTAAATGTATTTTTTATATTTTTATTTTATATTTTTATATTATTTATGGGGTTTTTTTTCTACATACTTACATACTGTCACCCTAGCAGTACAGTGTCACCATGGTGACACTGTACTACTTGTTGGGGTTGATGAAGGTTTTTTTTTTTTTTTACACTGATTGCTTTTACACCCATAAAGGCTGTAAAGTCAATAATTTCTCCTCTCTGGCTGCATTCTTGCAGTCATTGAGAACTACTGTGTGAGCTGTGATTGGTCACAACTTGTCACATGGTACAAGGCTGTTGTGAATAGCCCTGTACCATGTGACCTCTGTGATCATTCACAGATTTCACACGTAGTAAGCAATGATGTCAGAAGCGACATCTTGCTTACTACTCTGCATGTGGTCACTGATTGGCCAATCAGTGATCACATGATCGGGACCTCGCACAGAGGTCCCGTACGATGATCAGTGTTCCACTGTGTCCAGAGGACACAGCGGGCACCGGATCGCGGTGCTGCGCGCTCCCTGAGAGCGCTCACAGTCCATCATGGCAGGCGCCGTTTATGAGCAGCAACCCGCCCCTGGACAGCCGCCGTCCGGCCGTTTATATACAGTGGCCGGACAGCAAGTGGTTAAAAGTGCACTCCATGTGCATATAGAATGAAATACTTTACTTTTCAAATCCATTTTCGTTTCTCAGCTAATGAGGAACCACAAGAACAGGTCCAGGATGGCCATTTAAAACCCGTTCCAGCCTCCACCGCCTTCATTTCCCATGCAGTTGATGGGAGCCACCATCATTGCTGAAATAGCAAATGATGGCAAGTTTTTCTAATTTATTTGCCATTAATTGGATATTAAATTTTCTTATCCCTATAGTAGAGTACCGGGATCATTCTTTGGACGGACCATGAAAAGCTAGATCCCAGTGTTTGCCCTCTTCTGCCTGTTGGGCAAGATGTACCGTAAAAGTAATGACATCAGATCCCGGCTCTATAGAATACGGGCAGACGTCTGTCTTTCTGTTTATGGTCAGCTTCAGTTTTGCCACAACACACCAAGCTGTATATGTATTTCACAAACTTTGAGGACCCGCAATAATAGATAACAGGGTCCAGACAACAGCTAATGCTACTAATAGTGAAAGACATGATATAGGCAAAATACATAGAGTCTCCAAAAGGCTTATTGATGTTCAGATAATTAAGCAAAAAAAAGGTGTTGGTCGGGCCAAAGCAAATAATAAATTCAAAAAGCACTGTGAAACAAAGGCACACGGATCGGGACTTTTTAAAGGTGCTTTCGATTTTTGGTGAGCTCAGACTTCGGATGGTTCCGGCGTAACAGAAAATTGTAACAATAAAAGGCAACAAAAAGAAAATTGAGATATAAGCAGTGAAATAATGAAAGTAAATGGTCTCAAAGCCTTTATGTGCCGTCGTATCATAGCAAACTGTGATGTTCAGTTGGTCGATGCGAACAGTTAGTTGGCTTATAAGAAGCGGCACAGCGCTGGCGATGGAAACCATCCAGATGAAAAGACAAACATACCAGGCTCTGCTCACGGTGCGCCATAGGAGAGATTGCATAGGATAGACCACGCTCAGGAAGCGGTCCACGCTGATACTGGTCATCAGCAGGATGGAGCAGTTCATGTTGCAGAAAGATACAACAGTCACAAAGCGGCACATTCCTTCTCCCATCACCCAATGGTTTCCTGAGGATCGGTAAATGATTTCAAAAGGCATCAAGACAACTAAGAGGATGTCGGCAACAGCCAAGTTCAGCATGAATACCACAGCCGGTGTCTTCACTTGAATTTTGCACAGGAATATCATGATTGCTGTTAAGTTCAAAGGCAGCGATATGAGGAACACAACCGTATAAACCGCAGGTGCAAATTTAGTCAACCAAGGACTGCGGAGATAAGCTAAAACATCTTCTGAAATGGAGGTCCGGTTGGTTTCATCACCCGTTCTAGCATCTAAAAAAAAACAACAAGAATTTAACTGAAGTTACTGAATTCGGTCCCATTATCTATACTACAATGAAATCTCAAACACAACAAAGCATTGGGATAGCTAGGGTACAGGATTTAGAGATAAGTGGCAACATGAGGCTGTAAGGAAAGTACTCCTCCAACATAGTAGAATGGCTACCCTTTGGTTGGATGGCTCATTGAGGTGGGCATCCAGCAGAGTTGAAAATTGGGCTGGCCACTTGGACTACCATCAGATTTTGGCAGAACTTCCATTAGGGCACATTTTAACTACGGATCATACGGCTCTATAGCAGAGGGTGATGGGACCACCATTGACCTCTCTACTGTCATTGATCTTAAAGCGTAACTACGATTGCTGTTATTTTCAAAGTCAGCAATATGAGGAAGACAACCATATAAACCGGTTGCTGTTATGTTCAAAGGCAGCGATATGAGGAACACAATCGTATAAACCGATTGCTGTTATGTTCAAAGGCAGCGATATGAAGAACACAACCGTATAAACCAAAGGTGCAAATTTAGTCAACCAAGGACTGCGGAGATAAGCTAAAACTTCTTCTGAAATGGAGGTCCGGTTGGTGTCATCACCCGTTCTAGCATCTTAAAAAAACAACAAAAATGTAACTCAACTGACTGAATTTGTTCCCATTATCTATACTACAATGAAATCTCAAACACAACTAAGCATTGGGATAGCTAGGGTACAGGATTTAGAGGTAAGTGGCGACATGATGCTGTAAGGAAAGTTCTTCTCCAGCATAGTAGATTGGCTACCCTTTGGTTGGATGGCTCATTGAGGTGGGCACCCAGCAGAGTTGAAAATTGGTCTGGCCACTTGGATTACCATCAGATTTTGGCAGAACTTCCATTAGGGCACATTTTAACTACGGATCATATGGCTCTATAGCAGAGGGTGATGGGACCACCATTGAGCTCTCTACTGTTATTGATCTTAAAGCGTAACTACGATTGCTGTTATGTTCAAAGGCAGCAATATGAGGAACACAACCGTATAAACCGAAGGTGCAAATTTAGTCAACCAAGGACTGCGGAGACAAGTTAAAACTTCTTCTGAAATGGAGGTCCGGTTGGTGTCATCACCCGTTATAGCATCTAAAAAAAACAACAAAAATGTAACTCAAGTGACTGAAGTTGTTCCCATTATCTATACTACAATGAAATCTCAAACACGACAAAGCATTGGGATAGCTAGGGTACAGGATTTAGAAGTAAGTGGCGACATGAGGCTGTAAGGAAAGTACTTCTCCAGCATAGTAGATTGGTTGGATGGCTCATTGAGGTGGGCATCCAGCAGAGCTGAAAATTGGGCTGGTCACTTGGACTACCATCAGATTTTGGCAGAACTTCCATTAGGGCACATTTTAATTATGGATCATATGGCTCTATAGCAGAGGGTGATGGGACCACCATTGACCTCTCTACTGTCATTGATCTTAAAGCGTAACTACGATTGCTGTTATTTTCAAAGTCAGCGATATGAGGAAGACAACCATATAAACCGGTTGCTGTTATGTTCAAAGGCAGCGATATGAGGAACACAATCGTATAAACCGATTGCTGTTATGTTCAAAGGCAGCGATATGAAGAACACAACCGTATAAACCAAAGGTGCAAATTTAGTCAACCAAGGACTGCGGAGATAAGCTAAAACTTCTTCTGAAATGGAGGTCCGGTTGGTGTCATCACCCGTTCTAGCATCTTAAAAAAACAACAAAAATGTAACTCAAGTGACTGAATTTGTTCCCATTATCTATACTACAATGAAATCTCAAACACGACAAAGCATTGGGATAGCTAGGGTACAGGATTTAGAAGTAAGTGGCGACATGAGGCTGTAAGGAAAGTTCTTCTCCAGCATAGTAGATTGGTTGGATGGCTCATTGAGGTGGGCATCCAGCAGAGCTGAAAATTGGGCTGGTCACTTGGACTACCATCAGATTTTGGCA
>NW_028320924.1:10000-40515 GCF_062004578.1 Staurois parvus | reverse complement strand
AGTGTGTGGGGATGGGGATATCAGTGTGTGGGGATGGGGATATCAGTGTGTGGGGATATCAGTGTGTGGGGATGGAGATATCAGTGTGTGGGATGGGGATATCAGTGTGGGGATGGGGATATCAGTGTGTGGGGATGGGGATATCAGTGTGTGGGGATATCGTGTGTGGGGATATCAGTGTGTGGGGATATCAGTGTGTGGGGATGGAGATATCAGTGTGCGGGGATGGGGATATCAGTGTGTGGGGATGGAGATATCAGTGTGTGGGGATGGAGATATCAGTGTGTGGGGATGGGGATATCAGTGTGTGGGGATGGAGATATCAGTGTGTGGGGATGGAGATATCAGTGTGTGGGGATGGAGATATCAGTGTGCGGGGATGGGGATATCAGTGTGTGGGGATGGGGATATCAGTGTGTGGGGATGGGGATATCAGTGTGTGGGGATATCAATGTGCGGGGATATCAGTGTGCGGGGATATCAGTGTGTGGGGATGGGGATATCAGTGTATGGGGATGGGGATATCAGTGTGTGGGGATGGGGATATCAGTGTGTGGGGATGGGGATATCAGTGTGTGGGGATGGGGATATCAGTGTGTGGGGATATCAGTGTGTGGGGATGGAGATATCAGTGTGTGGGGATGGAGATATCAGTGAGTGGGGATGGAGATATCAGTGCGTGGGGATGGAGATATCAGTGTGTGGGGATGGAGATATCAGTGTGCGGGGGATGGAGATATCAGTGTGTGGGGATGGAGATATCAGTGTGTGGGGATGGGGATATCAGTGTGTGGGGATGGGGATATCAGTGTGTGGGGATGGGGATATCAGTGTGTGGGGATATCAGTGTGTGGGGATGGAGATATCAGTGTGTGGGGATGGGGATATCAGTGTGGGGATGGGGATATCAGTGTGTGGGGATGGGGATATCAGTGTGTGGGGATATCAGTGTGTGGGATATCAGTGTGTGGGGATGGGATATCAGTGTGTGGGGATATCAGTGTGTGGGGATGGGGATATCAGTGTATGGGGATGGGGATATCAGTGTGTGGGGATGGGGATATCAGTGTGTGGGGATGGGGATATCAGTGCGTGGGGATGGAGATATCAGTGTGTGGGGATGGAGATATCAGTGTGTGAAGATGGAGATATCAGTGTGCGGGGATGGGGATATCAGTGTGCGGGGATGGGGATATCAGTGTGTGGGGATGGAGATATCAGTGTGTGGGGATGGAGATATCAGTGTGTGGGGATGGGGATATCAGTGTGTGGGGATGGAGATATCAGTGTGTGGGGATGGAGATATCAGTGTGTGGGGATGGAGATATCAGTGTGCGGGGATGGGGATATCAGTGTGTGGGGATGGGGATATCAGTGTGTGGGGATGGGGATATCAGTGTGTGGGATATCAATGTGCGGGGATATCAGTGTGCGGGGATATCAGTGTGTGGGGATGGGGATATCAGTGTATGGGGATGGGGATATCAGTGTGTGGGGATGGGGATATCAGTGTGTGGGGATGGGGATATCAGTGTGTGGGGATGGGGATATCAGTGTGTGGGGATATCAGTGTGTGGGGATGGGAGATATCAGTGTGTGGGGATGGAGATATCAGTGCGTGGGGATGGAGATATCAGTGTGTGGGGATGGAGATATCAGTGTGTGGGGATGGAGATATCAGTGTGTGGGGATGGAGATATCAGTGTGCGGGGATGGAGATATCAGTGTGTGGGGGATGGAGATATCAGTGTGTGGGGATGGGGATATCAGTGTGTGGGGATGGGGATATCAGTGTGTGGGGATGGGGATATCAGTGTGTGGGGATATCAGTGTGTGGGGATGGAGATATCAGTGTGTGGGGATGGGGATATCAGTGTGGGGATGGGGATATCAGTGTGTGGGGGTGGGGATATCAGTGTGTGGGGATATCAGTGTGTGGGGATATCAGTGTGTGGGGATGGGGATATCAGTGTGTGGGGATATCAGTGTGTGGGGATGGGGATATCAGTGTATGGGGATGGGGATATCAGTGTGTGGGGATGGGGATATCAGTGTGTGGGGATGGGGATATCAGTGCGTGGGGATGGAGATATCAGTGTGTGGGGATGGAGATATCAGTGTGTGAAGATAGAGATATCAGTGTGCGGGGATGGGGATATCAGTGTGCGGGGATGGAGATATCAGTGTGTGGGGATGGGGATATCAGTGTGTGGGGATGGAGATATCAGTGTGTGGGGATGGAGATATCAGTGTGTGGGGATGGAGATATCAGTGTGCGGGGATGGGGATATCAGTGTGCGGGGATGGAGATATCAGTGTGCGGGGATATCAGTGTGTGGGGATGGAGATATCAGTGTGCGGGGATGGGGATATCAGTGTGTGGGGATGGAGATATCAGTGTGTGGGGATGGAGATATCAGTGTGTGGGGATGGGGATATCAGTGTGTGGGGATGGAGATATCAGTGTGTGGGGATGGAGATATCAGTGTGTGGGGATGGAGATATCAGTGTGCGGGGATGGAGATATCAGTGTGCGGGGATGGGGATATCAGTGTGTGGGGATGGGGATATCAGTGTGTGGGGATGGGGATATCAGTGTGTGGGGATATCAATGTGCGGGGATATCAGTGTGTGGGGATGGAGATATCAGTGTGTGGGGATGGAGATATCAGTGTGTGGGGATGGGGATATCAGTGTATGGGGATGGGGATATCAGTGTGTGGGGATGGGGATATCAGTGTGTGGGGATGGGGATATCAGTGTGTGGGGATATCAGTGTGTGGGGATGGAGATATCAGTGTGTGGGGATGGAGATATCAGTGCGTGGGGATGGAGATATCAGTGTGTGGGGATGGAGATATCAGTGTGTGGGGATGGTGATATCAGTGTGTGGGGATGGAGATATCAGTGTGTGGGGATGGAGATATCAGTGTGTGGGGATGGAGATATCAGTGTGCGGGGATGGGGATATCAGTGTGCGGGGATGGGGATATCAGTGTGCGGGGATGGAGATATCAGTGTGTGGGGATGGAGATATCAGTGTGCGGGGATGGAGATCTCAGTGAATACGGATGGAGATGTCAGTGAATACGGATGGAAATATCAGTGTGCGGGGATGGAGATCTCAGTGAATACGGATGGAGATGTCAGTGAATACGGAGGGAAATATCAGTGTGCGGGGATGGAGATCTCAGTGAATATGGATGGAGATGTCAGTGAATACGGATGGAGATGTCAGTGAATATGGATGGAGATGTCAGTGTGCGAGGATGGAGATCTCAGTGAATACGGATGGAGATGTCAGTGAATACGGATGGAGATCTCAGTGAATTTGGATGGAGATCTCAGTGAATACGGATGGAGATGTCAGTGAATACGGATGGAGATGTCAGTGTGCGGGGATGGAGATCTCAGTGAATACGGATGGAGATGTCAGTGAATTTGGATGGAGATCTCAGTGAATATGGATGGAGATGTCAGTGAATATGGATGGAGATGTCAGTGTGCGGGGATGGAGATCTCAGTGAATACGGATGGAGATGTCAGTGAATACGGATGGAGATCTCAGTGAATTTGGATGGAGATCTCAGTGAATACGGATGGAGATGTCAGTGAATACGGATGGAGATGTCAGTGAATACGGATGGAGATCTCAGTGAATACGGATGGAGATGTCAGTGAATACGGATGGAGATGTCAGTGAATACGGATGGAGATCTCAGTGTGCGGGGATGGAGATGTCAGTGAATACGGATGGAGATCTCAGTGAATACGGATGGAGATCTCAGTGAATACGGATGGTGATATCAGTGGTGCGGGGATGGAGATGTTCAGTGAATACGGATGGAGATCTCAGTGAATACGGATGGAGATGTCAGTGAATACGGATGGAGATGTCAGTGAATACGGATGGAGATCTCAGTGTGCGGAGATGGAGATGTCAGTGTATACGGATGGAGATGTCAGTGAATATGGATGGAGATGTCAGTGTATACGGATGGAGATGTCAGTGTATACGGATGGAGATGTCAGTGAATACGGATGGAGATGTCAGTGAATATGGATGAAGATGTCAGTGTATACGGATGGAGATGTCAGTGAATACGGATGGAGATCTCAGTGTGCGGAGATGGAGATATCAGTGAATACGGATGGAGATGTCAGTGAATACGGATGGAGATCTCAGTGAATACGGATGGAGATGTCAGTGTGCGGGGATGGAGATGTCAGTGAATACGGATGGAGATCTCAGTGAATACGGTTGGAGAATCTCAGTGAATACGGATGGAGATGTCAGTGAATACGGATGGAGATCTCAGTGAATACGGTTGGAGATCTCAGTGTGCGGGGATGGAGATGTCAGTGTATACGGATGGAGATGTCAGTGTATACGGATGGAGATGTCAGTGTATACGGATGGAGATGTCAGTGTATACGGATGGAGATCTCAGTGAATACGGATGGAGATGTCAGTGTGCGGGGATGGAGATGTCAGTGTATACGGATGGAGATGTCAGTGTATACGGATGGAGATGTCAGTGTATACGGATGGAGATGTCAGTGTATACGGATGGAGATGTCAGTGTATACGGATGGAGATGTCAGTGAATACGGATGGAGGATCTCAGTGAATACGGATGGAGATGTCAGTGTATACGGATGGAGATGTCAGTGTATACGGATGGAGATGTCAGTGAATACGGATGGAGATCTCAGTGAATACGGATGGAGATCACAGTGTGCGGGATGGAGATGTCAGTGTATACGGATGGAGATGTCAGTGTATACGGATGGAGATGTCAGTGAATACGGGTGGGAAGGTGGGTTGCTCACCAGCTTGTTGAAGATCTGTCCGATGTGGCGGTTCTCCTCCCTCAGTTTGCTGGCGGCTCTCTTCCTGGTCCTGGAGGCGGTGCAGGACATTTTGCCCTGGATCAGAGGCCTCACGTACTCCAGGAGGACCCGGCGGTGGAGCTCGGACACTGTGGCCTGCGGGGGTAATAGGTGGACTTTATTGCTGCTCATATTTCTCTGACATCAGGACAGATGAGAGTCTCCGTACCTGGTAGGGCCCCGGGTTCAGCCTACGAAGGGCCACAGCATATTCCGCCAGACCCGACACAATCCCATCACAGGCATCCGAGTTACTTAGCCAGCGGCGGCCCAGGAGCTTCCGGCAAAATGGCTGCCAGGCGGGCAAAACATTAGAGAGGTCATCAGCTGAGATCAGATGAGAGGGATGGATGGGTAGGATGGGGTACAAGGAGAGGATCGGGATCAGAGGATGGAGGATGGGGGATAGAGGATGGAGGACAGAGGTTGGAGGATGGAGGATGGAGGACAGAGGTTGGAGAAGGGGGGATGCAGTATAGAGGAAAGAGGGCTGGCGGAGGAGGATGGGGGTCAGAGATTGGAGGTTGGAGGACGGAGGATAGAAAATGGAGGACAGAGGATGGGGGACAGAGAAAGGAAGACAGAGAGTGGGGGGCAGAGGTTGGAGGATGAAAGATAGAGAACAGAGGATGGGGGATCGAGGACAGAGGTTGGAGGAGGGAAGATGTGAGATGATGGATAGAGGACAGAGGTTGGAGGAGGAGGGATGGGGGTCAGAGGCTGGAGGATGGAGAACAGAGGATGGGGGACAGAGAATGAAGGACAGAAGGTGAGGGGCAGAGGTTGGAGGATGAAAGATGGAGAACAGAGAACAGAGGATGAAGGATAGGGGACAGAGGTTGGAGGAGGAGGGATGGGGGTCAGAGGTTGGAGGATGGAAAACAGAGGATGGGGGACAGAGAATGGAGGACAGAAGGTGAGGGGCAGAGGTTGGAGGATGAAAGATGGAGAACAGAGGATGGAGGATGGGGGATAGATAATGGAGGATGGAGAACAGAGGTGGAGGAGGGGGGATATAGGATGGAGGATCAAGGACAGAGGTTGGAGGAGGGAAGATGTGGGATGATGGATAGAGGACAGAGGTTGGAGGAGGAGGGATGGGGGTCAGAGGTTGGAGGATGGAAAACAGAGGGATGGGGGACAGAGAATGGAGGACAGAAGGTGAGGAGCAGAGGTTGGAGGATGAAAGATGGAGAACAGAGAACAGAGGATGGGGGTGAGAAGGTGGCAGACAGAGGATTTGGATGGAGGACAGAGGATGGGTTGGGACAGTGGATAGAGAACAGACAATGGAGGATGGAGGACAGAGGATGGGGGACAGAGAATGGAGGACAGAGGTTGGAGGACAAAAGATGGAGAACAGAGGATGGGGGTGAGAAGATGGCCGACAGAGGATTTTGGATGGAGGACAGAGGATGGGTTGGGACAGTGGATAGAGGACAATGGAGGATGGAGGACAGAGGATGGGTTAGGACAGTGGATAGAGGACAGACAATGGAGGATGGAGGACAGAGGATGGGGGACAGAGGATGGGTTGGGACAGTGGATAGAGGACAATGGAGGATGGAGGACAGAGATGGGTTAGGACAGTGGATAGAGGACAATGGAGGATGGAGGACAGAGGATGGGTTGGGACAGTGGATAGAGGACAGACAATGGAGGATGGAGGACAGAGGATGGGTTGGGACAGTGGATAGAGGACAATGGAGGATGGAGGACAGAGGATGGGTTGGGACAGTGGATAGAGGACAGACAATGGAGGATGGAGGACAGAGGATGGGTTGGGACAGTGGATAGAGGACAATGGAGGATGGAGGACAGAGGATGGGTTGGGACAGTGGATAGAGGACAATGGAGGATGGAGGACAGAGGATGGGTTGGGAACAGTGGATAGAGGACAATGGAGGATGGAGGACAGAGGATGGGTTGGGACAGTGGATAGAGGACAATGGAGGATGGAGGACAGAGGATGGGGGACTGTGACTGTGGAGATCAGAACTATTATTTTATTTTTGTGTGGTTTGTTGAACTCATCGAGGGTGACCAGCACTCAGCGTGTCTAAGAGTTCCTATACCCCGCAGGGGTGGGAGACGAGGTTGATCTCAGCAGGAAGCGCAGACGGGTTCCATGTGATCTGTCTCCATGTTCTCTCTCTCTGCGCTCCTAGTTCATCACAACTGGTTGGCAGCAGTGGGACGAGAGCGCTGGAGATGGCGGATGAGAGTCTGCATACGATGGACACGGAGGCCCCAGAATATACTGGATAGTGAGAAGCTTACAAAGAAAGGCCAGAACTTTGGGCCTCAACTACAAGGGACTTCAGAAAGATCAGCTGGTCCACATGCTGGAGGAAGTCAGCCAGAGGGAAGAGTCGGGCGTGGATATGGGCCAAGCAGTCTCGAGGGAAGACGGCCAGCAAGCAGCAAGAGCCCATGGGTCATCTGGTACGAGGAAGAGACGGCCATTCTAGGGAAGGATACCATCACAGAAAGGAAGCTGGCGGCCATTGAAAAGGCTGAAAAAAGACAAAAAGAGTGGGAAGCCGCAAAGGACCGAGTAGCTGCCCCTATGCCTGTCCTTGTGGCACGGGAGGCCCAGAGAATATCCAGGAAGGACTTTAAGTCCTACCAAGAACACACCGGAGATGTGGAAGGGTTCTTCCAGGACTTTGAATATCATGCGAACTACTGAAGGTCCCACCACAGACTGGACTCGCCATGTGGTAGGGCTGCTTGACGGAGGGGCTGCTGAGACCTACCGAATGATGGACCCCTCAAGAAGCAGAACTATGAGGAGACAAAAAGGGCCGTACTGGACCAGATCCGGAATATCCCCCGCCTCCCAGAGACCTCCTTCAAGATGTTTCCCACACAAGTTGTCCTTAGCATGTCGCCGGTGGCTGGAAGGAAGAAGGCAACCCCCCCTGAGAAGATCAATAGTTCCTTTTCAAGTGTCCCCCCCCCCCCCCCCCGAGCTCTGACAGTGGGTGCGTGAATGGAAACCTGCCACCCTGGAAGAAGCTGCAGCCTTAGCGGATGAGGCGCTCCAAATGAACCCGCAATGGTAGCTTGCTGCCGAGGCACCCCGAGCAGCCAGGATGCCCAGCCCTGCACCAGAGTCCTACACGCCTCCCCAAATGGGCCCCCACAGCCCCTGCTCCCACCTAGTCCAGCCACCTTGCAGCAGCCCCCACCCACCAGAGTTCTGCCTCTTTGATGTGCGCCAGCCCCTGCGCTGAGGATTTAACCCTTTTCGTGGACTCAACCCCTGCGGTGCCCCTCCGCTCCGTCCTATTTAACCCTGTGGACCTATCAGACCCCTGTTGTCCCATATTGCCATCCTGAGAACCCTCCTGTATGGCTGTGTCTTGTATTGTTCTGTGGACTAGCTGTTCGATCGTCTGTACCCCCAAGAAACTCCCCAATAAAGGGCCACACATCAGGTTCCGTGTGATCTGTCTCCATGTGCTCTCTCTCTGCACTCCTAGATCTTCACAGGGATGAAGGATGGAGGACAGAGGATGGAGGAGAGGGGTGAGGGTGGTGACCAGAGAATGGCAGACAGAAGATGGAGGATGGGGGGTAGCGAATTAAGTATGGAGGACACAGGAAGCAGGAAAGAGAATGAGGGGATGGAGGATAGAGAATGGGAGTCTGAGGTTAGAGGATGGAGCATGGAGAATAGAGGGGAGAGGATGGAGAATAGAGGAGAGAGGATGGAGGAAGAAGGATGGAAAACAGGATGGAGGAGAGGGGTGAGAGGGTGGGGGAAAGAGGATAGAGGATGGGAGTCTGAGGTTAGAGGATGGAGGAAGAAGGATGGAAAACAGAGGATGGAGGAGAGGGGTGAGAGGGTGGGGAAAGAAGACAGAGGATGGAGGACCGAGAATGGAGAAAAGAGGGGTGGTTGACAACGGATGAGGGACAGAAGAGAGGGGTGAGAGGGTGGGGAGCAGAAGAGGTCAGACAGAGGATGGAGGACAGAGGATGGGGGTCAGAGGATAGCTGAGGAGGATGGGAGATGGAGGTTGGGCAGATGGAGGTCAGATTGGGATTGGGGTCAGAAGATGGGGATCAAGGGATGGCTAGATGGAGGATGGAAGAAAGTGAATGGGGGATAGAGCATGGGAGGTGCAGGATGGGAATAATAGGATGGAGGAGAGCGGATGAGAGTCAGAGGGATGGGGGTCAGAGGAAGGAGGATGGGGGGTCAGAGGAAGGATGTGGGTTAGACGATGGAGGATGAGGATCAGAGTATGGAGGATGGGGATGAGAGGATGAAGGATGGGGGTCAGAGGAAGGAGATGGGATTGGATGATGGAGGGCGGAGGATGGGGTCAGAGGAAAGAATATGGATGTCAGAGGAGAGAGGATGGGGGTCAGCGGAAGGAGGATGGGGGTCAGAGGAAGGAGGATGGGGGTCGGAGGAAGGAGGATGGGGTTCGGAGGATGGTGGATGGGGGTTGGAGGAGGGAGGATATGGGTCGGAGGATGGGGGATGGAGGTCGGACGATGGGGGTTGGAGGATGGTGAATGGGGGTCGGAAGAAGGACGATGGGGGTTGGAGGAGGGAAAATTTGGGTCAGAGGATGGAGGATGGGGGTCGGAAGAAAGAGGATGGGTGTCGGAGGATGGAGGTTGAAGGATGGGGGTTAGAGGATGGGAGTTGGTGGATGGGGGTCAGAGGATGGAGGATGGGGGTCAAAGGATGGGGGTCAGTGGATAGAGGATGGGGGTCGGAGGATAGAAGGATGGGGATTAGAGGATGAAGGATGGGGGTCAGTAGAAGGAGGATTGGGGTTGGAGGATGGAGGGCAGAGGATGGGGGTCAGTGGATAGAGGATGGGGGTCAGAGGATGCAGGATGGATAATGCAGGTTGGACGATGGCATTGGAAGAAGGAAGATGGGGTTAGAGAAAGAAGGCTGGAGGATGGGGGTCGGAGGAAGGAGGATGGGGGTTGGAGGATGGTAGATTGGGGTCAGAGGAAGGAGGATGGGGGTCGGAAGAAGGAGGATGGGGGTCGGAGGATGGTGGATGGGGGTTGGAGGAGGGAGGATTTGGGTCGGAGGATGGGGGATAGAGGATGGAGGTCGGAGGATGGGGGTCGGAGGATAGTGGATGGGGGTCGGAAGAAGGACGATGGAGGTTGGAGGAGGGAAAATTTGGTCGGAGGATGGAGGATAGGGGTTGGAGGATGGGGGTCGGAGGATGGGGGTCAGAGGATGGAGGATGGGGATCGGAGGATGAGGGTCGGTGGATTGGGGTCAGAGGATGGGGGTCGGAGGATGGAGGATGGGGGTCGGTGGATGGAGGATAGGGGTCGGAGGATGGAGGATGAGGGTCAGAAGATGGAGGATAGGGGTTGGAGGATGGAGGATGGGGGTCGGAGGATGGAGGATGGGGGTCGGAGGATGGGGGTCGAAGGATGGGGGTCAGAGGATGGAGGATAGGGGTAGGAAGATGGGGGTCAGAGGATGGAGGATGGGAGTCAGAGGATGGAGGATGGGGGTCGGAGGATGGGGGTCAGTGGATGGGGGTCAGAGGATGGAGGATGGGGATCGGAGGATGAGGGTCGGTGGATGGAGGCTAGGGGTTGGAGGATAGGGGTCAGAGGATGGAGGATGGGGGTCAGAGGATGGAGGATGGGGGTCGGAGGATGGAGGATAGGGGTCGGAGGATGGGGGTCAGAGGATGGAGGATGGGGGTCAGAGGATGGAGGATGAGGGTCGGAGGATGGAGGATAGGGGTCGGAGGATGGAGGATGGGGGTCGGAGGATGGAGGATGGGGGTCAGAGGATGGGAGGATAGGGGTCGGAGGATGGGGGTCGGAGGATGGGGGTCGGAGGATGGGGATTGTAGGGTGAGGGTCGGTGGATTGGGGTCAGAGGATGGGGGTCGGTGGATGGAGGATGGGGGTTAGAGGATGGAGGATGGGGGTCGGAGGATGGAGGATGGGGGTCGGAGGATGGGGGTCGGAGGATAGAGGATGGGGGGTCGGAGGATGGAAGATAGGGGTCAGAGGATGGGGGTCAGAAGATGGAGGATAGGGGTCGGAGGATGGGGGTCGGAGGATAGAGGATGGGGGTCAGAAGATGGAGGATAGGGGTAGGAGGATGGGGGTCAGAAGATGGAGGATAGGGGTCGGAGGATGGAGGATGGGGATCTGAGGATGGGGATCGGAGGATGGGGGTCGGAGGATGGGGGTCGGTGGATGGGGGTCGGAGGATGGAGGATGGGGATGAGGGATGAGGGTCGGAGGACGGAGGATAGGGGTTGGAGGATGGGGGTCGGAGGATGGGGATTGGAGGATGGAAGATGGGGGTCAGAGGAAGGAGGTCGGAGTATGGGCATTGGAGGATGGAGGATGGGGGTCGGAGGATGGGGGTCGGTGGATGGAGGTCGGAGGATGGGGATTGGAGGATGGGGGTCCGAGGAAGGAGGTCGGAGGATGGGGATTGGAGGATGGGGTCAGAGGAAGGAGGTTGGAGGATGGGGATAAGAGGATGGGGGTCAGAGGAAGGAGGTCGGAGGATGGGGATTAGAGGATGGGGGTCAGAGGAAGGAGGTCGGAGGATGGGGATTGGAGGATGGGGGTCAGAGGAAGGAGGTCGGAGGATGGGGATTGGGAGGATGGGGGTCAGAGGACGGTACCTTCAGGTCATGAAGCACCAAGTCACAAATCCCTCGTGTGCCAAGGCTGACAATACGTTCCAGAGTGCCCTCAGATTGGCGCAGAAGCTCCGCCCCCTGTGCTTTGTCCAGTTGGCCCATCCGAGTGGCGAATTCCCTGTATGGGGCAGGAGAAGAAGTGGTGAATGGACTGTATGGGGGAGGAGAGGAAGTGGTGAATGGACTGTATGGGGGAGGAGAAGAAGCGGTGAATGGACAGTATGGGGGAGGAGGGGAAGTGGTGAATGGACTGTATGGGGCAGGAGAGGAAGTGGTGAATGGACTGTATGGGGGGGGAGAAGAAGTGGTGAATGGACTGTATGGGGGAGGAGAAGAAGCGGTGAATGGACTGTATGGGGGAGGAGAAGAAGTGGTGAATGGACTGTATGGGGGAGGAGAGGAAGTGGTGAATGGACTGTATGGGGGAGGAGAAGAAGCGGTGAATGGACAGTATGGGGGAGGAGGGGAAGTGGTGAATGGACTGTATGGGGCAGGGAGAGGAAGTGGTGAATGGACTGTATGGGGGAGGAGAAGAAGTGGTGAATGGACTGTATGGGGGAGGAGAAGAAGCGGTGAATGACTGTATGGGGAGGAGGGGAAGTGGTGAATGGACTGTATGGGGAGGAGAGGAAGGGGTGAATGGGCTGTATGGGGGAGGAGGGGAAGTGGGTGAATGGACTGTATGGGGGAGGAGAGGAAGTGGTGAATGGACTGTATGGGGCAGGAGGGGAAGTGGTGAATGGACTGTATGGGGGAGGAGAGGAAGTGGTGAATGGACTGTATGGGGAGGAGGGAAATGGTGAATGGACTTTATGGGGGAGGAGAAGAAGTGGTAAATGGACTGTATGGGGGAGGAGGGGAAGTGGTGAATGGACTGTATGGGGGAGGAGAAGTGGTGAATGGACTGTATGGGGGAGGAGAGGAAGTGGTGAATGGACTGTATGGGGAGGAGGGGAAGTGGTGAATGGACTGTATGGGGGAGGAGGGGAAGTGGTGAATGGACTGTATGGGGAGGAGGGGAAGTGGTGAATGGACAGTATGGGGGAGGAGAGGAAGTGGTGAATGGACTGTATGGGGAGGAGGGGAAGTGGTGAATGGACTGTATGGGGAGGAGGAGAAGTGGTGAATGGACTGTATGGGGAGGAGGGGAAGTGGTGAATGGACTGTATGGGGGAGGAGGGGAAGTGGTGAATGGACTGTATGGGGGAGGAGAAGAAGCGGTGAATGGACTGTATGGGGCAGGAGAGGAAGTGGTGAATGGACTGTATGGGGGAGGAGAGGAAGTGGTGAATGGACTGTATGGGGGAGGAGGGGAAGTGGTGAATGGACTGTATGGGGGAGGAGGGGAAGTGGTGAATGGACTGTATGGGGGAGGAGAAGTGGTAAATGGACAGTATGGGGGAGGAGAGGAAGTGGTGAATGGACTGTATGGGGGAGGAGAGGAAGTGGTGAATGGACTGTATGGGGGAGGAGGGGAAGTGGTGAATTGGACTGTATGGGGGAGGAGAGGAAGTGGTGAAATGGACTGTATGGGGGAGGAGGGGAAGTGGTGAATGGACTGTATGGGGCAGGAGAGGAAGTGGTGAATGGACTGTATGGGGGAGGAGAAGAAGTGGTGAATGGGACTGTATGGGGGAGGAGAAGAAGCTGTGAATGGACTGTATGGGGGAGGAGGGGAAGTGGTGAATGGACTGTATGGGGGAGGAGAGGAAGGGGTGAATGGGCTGTATGGGGGAGGAGGGGAAGTGGTGAATGGACTGTATGGGGGAGGAGAGGAGTGGTGAATGGACTGTATGGGGCAGGAGGGGAAGTGGTGAATGGACTGTATGGGGGAGGAGAGGAAGTGGTGAATGGACTGTATGGGGAGGAGGGGAAGTGGTGAATGGACTGTATGGGGGAGGAGGGGAAGTGGTGAATGGACTGTATGGGGAGGAGGGGAAGTGGTGAATGGACAGTATGGGGAGGAGAGGAAGTGGTGAATGGACTGTATGGGGAGGAGGGGAAGTGGTGAATGGACTGTATGGGGAGGAGGAGAAGTGGTGAATGGACTGTATGGGGAGGAGGGGAAGTGGTGAATGGACTGTATGGGGGAGGAGAAGAAGTGGTGAATGGACTGTATGGGGAGGAGGGGAAGTGGTGAATGGACTGTATGGGGGAGGAGGGGAAGTGGTGAATGGACTGTATGGGGAGGAGGGGAAGTGGTGAATGGACAGTATGGGGGAGGAGAGGAAGTGGTGAATGGACTGTATGGGGAGGAGAGGAAGTGGTGAATGGGACTGTATGGGGAGGAGGGGAAGTGGTGAATGGCCTGTATGGGGAGGAGGGAAGTGGTGAATGGACTGTATGGGGAGGAGAGGAAGTGGTGAATGGACTGTATGGGGAGGAGAGGAAGTGGTGAATGGACTGTATGGGGAGGAGAGGAAGTGGTGAATGGACTGTATGGGGGAGGAGAGGAAGTGGTGAATGGACAGTATGGGAGGGAGGGGAAGTGGTGAATGGACTGTATGGGGAGGAGGGGAAGTGGTGAATGGACAGTATGGGGAGGAGAAGAAGTGGTGAATGGACTGTATGGGGGAGGAGGGGAAGTGGTGAATGGACTGTATGGGGGAGGAGAAGTGGTGAATGGACAGTATGGGGGAGGAGGGGAAGTGGTGAATGGACTGTATGGGGGAGGAGAGGAAGTGGTGAATGGACTGTATGGGGGAGGAGAAGTGGTGAATGGACTGTATGGGGAGGAGGGGAAGTGGTGAATGGACTGTATGGGGAGGAGAGGAAGCGGTGAATGGACGGTATGGGGGAGGAGAAGTGGTGAATGGACGGTCTGGGGGAGGAGGGGAAGTGGTGAATGGACTGTATGGGGAGGAGGGGAAGTGGTGAATGGACGGTCTGGAATGTGCCCACACATCATGACATGCCAGGACCTCCATACTGCAGATTCTCTGGTCATGTGACTACAGTGGGGGGATCTATGGTGGACGTTGGGGTTTCCTCACCGGAATGGGGGGCAGCAGTTGACAATGTTGGTGATGCGGCAGATGAAGTTCTCCATGGTCCCCGCCGGTCCATCTTGCTCAGTGTAGAGTCTTTCCACCGTCTTATGGAAGCTGACACCCAGGAGAAGAGGGACACGGTGAGAGAAGCAGGCAGATAACGCAATCAGCATCAGCTCTGAATGGCAGCTGTGAGTATAGTACAGGGCCGGCCACTTGGAGTATGCATTGTCTGGTGACACTCCCACAGCTTTCAGTGCCGCATCTTATTATCCAGGACAGAGAGCAGCAAAATGAGAAGATATGGCCGCCCTCCCCCGACTATAGAGACCAGACCAGAAATGTGCATCAGACATCTGTCTGCCCCTCCTCTGGGTAGATTCACCCTGCCTGCCCCTCCTCTGGGTAGATTCACCCTCTCTGTCCCTCCTCTGGGTAGATTCCCCCTCCCTGTGCCTCCCCTGGGTAGATTCACCCTCTCTGTCCCTCCTCTGGGTAGATTCACCCTCTCTGTGCCTCCTCTGGGTAGATCACCCTCCCTGTGCCTCCTCTGGGTAGATTCACCCCTCTCTGTCCCTCCTCTGGGTAGATTCACCCTCTCTGTGCCTCCTCTGGGTAGATTCACCCTCCCTGTGCCTCCTCTGGGTAGATTCACCCTCTCTGTCCCTCCTCTGGGTATATTCACCCTCCATGTGACTCCTCTGGGTAGATTCACCCTCCATGTGACTCCTCTGGGTAGATTCACCCTCTCTGTCCCTCCTCTGGGTAGATTCACCCTCTCCGTGCCTCTTCTGGGTAGATTCACCCTCACAGCTCCTCCCACCCAAGTCACAGCTCCTCCCACACATGTCACAGCTCCTCCCACACGTGTCTGGTGTCAGGCACGGGTGACACCATAGGAGCCCCTCCACATCCTGGGGGGAATACCTGTGCAGAAACTCCAGGAAGCAGCTCAGGCAGGTGTGGGAGACCATCATCCCGAATCCTTCATTGATGAGCGGCGCCCGATCCACGTGTGACTTCATGATCTGCGGGAAGACCAAGTTCTATGACATGGAGGCGTATGGCGCCACCGATGGAGGGATGAGGATGTTCTATGACATGGAGTTGTATAGCGCCACCAGGGGAGGGATGAGGATGTTCTATGACATGGAGGTGTATGGCGCCATCAGTGGAGGGATGAGGATGATCTATGACATGGAGGCGTATGGCGCCACCGATGGAGGGATGAGGATGTTCTATGACATGGAGGTGTATGGCGCCACCGATGGAGGGATGAGGATGTTCTATGACATGGAGGCGTATGGCGCCACCGATGGAGGGATGAGGATGTTCTATGACATGGAGGCGTATAGCGCCACCGATGGAGGGATGAGGATGTTCTATGACATGGAGGTGTATGGCGCCACCGATGGAGGGATGAGGATGTTCTATGACATGGAGGTGTATGGCGCCACCGATGGAGGGATGAGGATGTTCTATGACATGGAGGCGTATGGTGCCACCAATGGAGGGATGAGGATGTTCTATGACATGGAGGTGTATGGCACCATCAGTGGAGGGATGAGGATGTTCTATGACATGGAGGCGTATGGTGCCATCAGTGGAGGGATGAGGATGTTCTATGACATGGAGTTGTATAGCGCCACCGATGGAGGGATGAGGATGTTCTATGACATGGAGGCGTATGGCGCCATCAGTGGAGGGATGAGGATGTTCTATGACATGGAGGTGTATGGCGCCACCGATGGAGGGATGAGGATGATCTATGACATGGAGGCGTATGGCGCCACCAGTGGAGGGATGAGGATGTTCTATGACATGGAGGTGTATGGCGCCACCAGTGGAGGGATGAGGATGATCTATGACATGGAGGCGTATGGCGCCACCAGTGGAGGGATGAGGATGTTCTATGACATGGAGGCGTATGGCGCCACCAGTGGAGGGATGAGGATGTTCTATGACATGGAGGTGTATGGCACCACCAATGGAGGGATGAGGATGTTCTATGACATGGAGGCGTATAGCGCCACCAGTGGAGGGATGAGGATGTTCTATGACATGGAGGCGTATGGCGCCATCAGTGGAGGGATGAGGATGTTCTATGACATGGAGGCGTATGGCGCCACTGATGGAGGGATGAGGATGATCTATGACATGGAGGCGTATAGCGCCACCAGTGGAGGGATGAGGATGTTCTATGACATGGAGGCGTATGGTGCCACCGATGGAGGGATGAGGATGTTCTATGACATGGAGGCGTATGGCGCCACCGATGGAGGGATGAGGATGTTCTATGACATGGAGGCATATTGCGCCACCGATGGAGGGATCAGGATGATCTATGACATGGAGGTGTATGGCGCCACCAGTGGAGGGATGAGGATGTTCTATGACATGGAGGTGTATGGCGCCACCCATGGAGGGATGAGGATGTTCTATGACATGGAGGCGTATGGTGCCACCAATGGAGGGATGAGGATGTTCTATGACATGGAGGCGTATGGCGCCATCAGTGGAGGGATGAGGATGTTCTATGACATGGAGGCGTATGGCGCCACCAATGGAGGGATGAGGATGTTCTATGACATGGAGGCGTATGGCGCCACCAGTGGAGGGATGAGGATGTTCTATGACATGGAGTTGTATAGCGCCACCAGTGGAGGGATGAGGATGTTCTATGACATGGAGGCGTATAGCGCCACCAGTGGAGGGATGAGGATGTTCTATGACATGGAGGTGTATGGCGCCACCAGTGGAGGGATGAGGTTGATCTATGACATGGAGGCGTATGGCGCCACCAGTGGAGGGATGTGGATGTTCTATGACATGGAGGCGTATGGCGTCACCAATGGAGGGATGAGGATGATCTATGACATGGAGGCGTATGGCGCCACCAATGGAGGGATGAGGATGATCTATGACATGGAGGTGTATGGCGCCACCAGTGGAGGGATGAGGATGTTCTATGACATGGTGGCGTATGGCGCCATCAGTGGAGGGATGAGGATGATCTATGACATGGAGGTGTATGGCGCCATCAGTGGAGGGATGAGGATGATCTATGACATGGAGGTGTATGGCGCCATCAGTGGAGGGATGAGGATGATCTATGACATGGAGGTGTATGGCGCCACCAGTGGAGGGATGAGGATGTTCTATGAGATGGAGGCGTATAGCGCCACCAGGGGAGGGATGAGGATGTTCTATGACATGGAGGTGTATGGCGCCACCAATGGAGGGATGAGGATGATCTATGACATGGAGGCGTATGGCGCCATCAGTGGAGGGATGAGGATGTTCTATGACATGGAGGCGTATGGCGCCACCAGTGGAGGGATGAGGATGTTCTATGACATGGAGGCGTATAGCGCCACCAGTGGAGGGATGAGGATGATCTATGACATGGAGGCGTATGGCGCCACCAGTGGAGGGATGAGGATGTTCTATGACATGGAGGTGTATGGCGCCACCAATGGAGGGATGAGGATGATCTATGACATGGAGGCGTATGGCGCCATCAGTGGAGGGATGAGGATGATCTATGACATGGAGGTGTATGGCGCCACCAGTGGAGGGATGAGGATGTTCTATGAGATGGAGGCGTATAGCGCCACCAGGGGAGGGATGAGGATGTTCTATGACATGGAGGTGTATGGCGCCACCAATGGAGGGATGAGGATGATCTATGACATGGAGGCGTATGGCGCCATCAGTGGAGGGATGAGGATGTTCTATGACATGGAGGTGTATGGCGCCACCAGTGGAGGGATGAGGATGTTCTATGACATGGAGGCGTATAGCGCCACCAGTGGAGGGATATGGATGTTCTATGACATGGAGGCGTATGGCGCCACCAATGGAGGGATGAGGATGATCTATGACATGGAGGCGTATGGCGCCACCAGTGGAGGGATGAGGATGTTCTATGACATGGAGGTGTATGGCACCATCAGTGGAGGGATGAGGATGTTCTATGACATGGAGGTGTATGGCGCCACCAATGGAGGGATGAGGATGATCTATGACATGGAGGCGTATGGCGCCATCAGTGGAGGGATGAGGATGTTCTATGACATGGAGGTGTATGGCGCCACCAGTGGAGGGATGAGGATGTTCTATGACATGGAGGTGTATGGCGCCACCAGTGGAGGGATGAGGATGTTCTATGACATGGAGACGTATAGCGCCACCAGTGGAGGGATGAGGATGTTCTATGACATGGAGGTGTATGGCGCCACCAATGGAGGGATGAGGATGATCTATGACATGGAGGCGTATAGCGCCACCAGTGGAGGGATGAGGATGTTCTATGACATGGAGGCGAATGCCGCCACCAGTGGAGGGATGAGGATGTTCTATGACATGGAGGCGTATGGCGCCACCAATGGAGGGATGAGGATGATCTATGACATGGAGGCGTATGGCGCCACCAGTTAAGGGATGAGGATGTTCTATGACATGGAGGCGTATAGCGCCACCAGTGGAGGGATGAGGATGTTCTATGACATGGAGGTGTATGGCGCCACCAATGGAGGGATGAGGATGATCTATGACATGGAGGCGTATAGCGCCACCAGTGGAGGGATGAGGATGTTCTATGACATGGAGGCGTATGGCGCCACCGATGGAGGGATCAGGATGATCTATGACATGGAGTTGTATAGCGCCACCAGTGGAGGGATGAGGATGTTCTATGACATGGAGGTGTATGGCGCCACCAGTGGAGGGATGAGGATGTTCTATGACATGGAGGCGTATGGCGCCACCGATGGAGGGATCAGGATGATCTATGACATGGAGTTGTATAGCGCCACCGATGGAGGGATGAGGATGTTCTATGACATGGAGGTGTATGACGCCACCAGTAGAGGGATGAGGATGATCTATGACATGGAGGCGTATGGCGCCACCAATGGAGGGATGAGGATGTTCTATGACATGGAGGCGTATGGCGCCACCAATGGAGGGATGAGGATGATCTATGACATGGAGGCGTATGGCGCCATCAGTGGAGGGATGAGGATATTCTATGACATGGAGGCGTATGGCGCCACCAGTGGAGGGATGAGGATGTTCTATGACATGGAGGCGTATGGCGCCCCCAATGGAGGGATGAGGATGTTCTATGACATGGAGGCGTATGGCGCCATCAGTGGAGGGATGAGGATGTTCTATGACATGGAGGCAAATGGCGCCATCAGTGGAGGGATGAGGATGTTCTATGACATGGAGGCGTATGGCGCCACCAATGGAGGGATGAGGATGTTCTATGACATGGAGGCGTATGGCTCCATCAGTGGAGGGATGAGGATGTTCTATGACATGGAGTTGTATAGCGCCACCAATGGAGGGATGAGGATGTTCTATGACATGGAGGCGTATGGCGCCACCAGTGGAGGGATGAGGATGTTCTATGACATGGAGGCGTATGGCGCCACCAGTGGAGGGATGAGGATGTTCTATGACATGGAGGTATATAGCGCCACCGATGGAGGGATGAGGATGTTCTATGACATGGAGGCGTATGGCGCCACCGATGGAGGGATCAGGATGATCTATGACATGGAGGCGTATGGCGCCACCAGTGGAGGGATGAGGATGTTCTATGACATGGAGGCGTATGGCGCCACCAGTGGAGGGATGAGGATGTTCTATGACATGGAGGCGTATAGCGCCACCAATGGAGGGATGAGGATGTTCTATGACATGGAGGCGTATAGCGCCACCAGTGGAGGGATGAGGATGTTCTATGACATGGAGGCGTATGGCGCCACCAGTGGAGGGATGAGGATGTTCTATGACATGGAGGCGTATAGCGCCACCTATTAATGTCCACCCCATCTTCCTCACACCCCACCTCCACAGTGTATGGGCCCCCTAATGTCCACCCCATCTTCCTCACACCCCACCTCCACAGTGTATGGGCCCCCTAATGTCCACCCCATCTTCCTCACACCCTACCCTGTGGTATATGGGCCCCATAAAGCCCACCCCATCTTCCTCACCCCCCACGCAGTGTATGGACCCCACTAAAGTCTAAGATGCAGTAGATGCCTCCACACTGAGAATCCTGAGCAGCACCACGGAAGGATGGCTCCATCTCACAATGCCCAGCGTGCTGGAAGATATCTGCAGTCCATACTACAGCTCTTCCTCCTTCCTACATTGTCCTTGGTGTATTATTGTGTAGGACAGGACCGGTGAATGTTCAGTGAATGTTGGGTGAATGGCGGTTCCATCTGGAACACTACGGCTCAATTCACCTGAATGATGCGGCTGCTGAAGTTGGACACAAACTCGTCATTGTGGAAGTCGTGATTCCAGCGCTCCTGCTCCACCCTCAGCTCCTCCTCCAGCCGCTGTGACACACGGTTCTGAGGGACACAGAAAGGCTGCTGAGTGGGGCATTGTGGGTAAGGAAGTGCAGTCAGCACCGGCTGGTACCTACCTGAACCAGGTTAGTGTACTGCTGCTCCAACGCAATCCGCATCTCCCTGGACAACAGAGGACCCAACTCCGAGGGGTTAACGAGAGGAGAAATCTCCTGCCGGGACAAGACGTCTCTGGAGGGGGATCCAAGGTCACAATTAGTCCAATAGAAACCTGCTGTCAGGGCCACACTCAGGTGTGATGGGGCCCCACTGACAACCACTGGGGGCCCCGACTCTGTATTCTCCATAACTAGACAATCAAGTCAGTTCTCAGATGACAGAGAATTCATGAACACCAGAAAGAGGTCTCCAGAGAAAAAGCAGCATGGCCTCTCCCTGCCCACCCCCATGTGTTTAATGCCCCCCCTAGCATGGTCCAGGCCCCCTCCCTGACCCTCCACCCCCCATGTGTCTCATACCAGCCCCCCAGCATGGTCTGGGGCCCGTCCCTGCCCCTCCACCCCCCATGTGTTTCATACCCCTTCCCAGCATGGTCCAAGGCCTCCCTCCCTGTGTCTCATACCCCCCCCAGCATGGTCCAGGCCCCCTCCCTGCCCCGCCCCCCCATGTGTCTCATACCCCCCCCTCAGCATGGTCCAGGCCCCCTCCCTGACCCTCCACCCCCCATGTGTCTCATACCAGCCCCCCAGCATGGTCTGGGGCCCGTCCCTGCCCCTCCACCCCCCATGTGTTTCATACCCCTTCCCAGCATGGTCCAAGGCCCCCCTCCTGCCCCACCCCCCATGTGTCTCATACCCCTTCCCAGCATGGTCCAGGCCCCCTCCTTGCCCCGCCCCCCGCGTGTCTCATACCCCCCCCTCAGCATGGTCCAAGGCCTCCCTCCCTGTGTCTCATACCCCCCCCAGCATGGTCCAGGCCCCCTCCCTGCCCCGCCCCCCCATGTGTCTCATACCCCCCCCTCAGCATGGTCCAGGCCCCCTCCCTGCCCGACCCCCCATGTGTCTCATACCCCTTCCCAACATGGTCCAAGGCCCCCCCTCCTGCCCCACCCCCCATGTGTCTCATACCCCTTCCCAGCATGGTCCAGGCCCCCTCCCTGCCCCACCCCCCATGTGTCTCAAACCCCCCCCCCCCAGCATGGTCCAGGCCCCCTCCCTGCCCCACACCCCATGTGTTTCATACCCCTCCCCAGCATGGTCCAGGCCCCCTCCCTGCCCCACCCCCCATGTGTCTCAAACCCCCCCCCCCAGCATGGTCCAGGCCCCCTCCCTGCCCCACACCCCATGTGTCTCAAACCCCCCCCCCAGCATGGTCCAGGCCCCCTCCCTGCCCCGCCCCCCCATGTGTCTCATACCCCGAATTCATCAGTGACCCTCCCATGTGCCTCATACTCCACCCCAGTATAGCCCAGATCCTGTCACTGCTCCTCCCCCCCCTATGTGTCTCCATCAACTCCCCCATGTGCATGTCCCTCTACTTCTCCTACCCTCCCCAGCAGTGTCTGGGCCCCCTCATTGCCCCCCATGGTTCTCCTACCCTCCCCAGCAGTGTCTGGGCCCCCTCATTGCCCCCCATGGTTCTCCTACCCTCCCCAGCAGTGTCTGGGCCCCCTCATTGCCCCCCATGGTTCTCCTACCCTCCCCTGCTGTGTCTGGGCCCCCTCATTGTCTCCCCATGGTTCTCCTACCCTCCCCTGCTGTGTACGCCCCCTAATTGCCCTCCCTGTGGTAATCATACCCTCCCCAGCAGTGTCTGGGCCCCCTAATTGCCCTCCCTGTGGTAATCATACCCTCCCCAGCAGTGTCTGGGCCCCCTAATTGCCCTCCCTGTGGTACTCATACCCTCCCCAGCAGTGTCTGGGCCCCCTAATTGCCCTCCCTGTGGTACTCATACCCTCCCCTGCTGTGTACGCCCCCTAATTGCCCTCCCTATGGTACTCATACCCTCCCCTGCTGTGTACGCCCCCTAATTGCCCTCCCTGTGGTACTCATACCCTCCCCTGCTGTGTACGCCCCCTAATTGCCCTCCCTGTGGTACTCATACCCTCCCCTGCTGTGTACGCCCCCTAATTGCCCTCCCTGTGGTACTCATACCCTCCCCTGCTGTGTACGCCCCCTAATTGCCCTCCCTATGGTACTTATACCCTCCCCTGCTGTGTCTGGGCCCCCTAATTGCCCTCCCTGTGGTACTCATACCCTCCCCTGCTGTGTCTGGGCCCCCTAATTGCCCTCACTGTGGTACTTATACCCTCCCCAGCAGTGTCTGGGCCCCCTAATTGCCCTCCCTGTGGTACTCATACCCTCCCCTGCTGTGTACGCCCCCTAATTGCCCTCCCTGTGGTAATCATACCCTCCCCTGCTGTGTACGCCCCCTAATTGCCCTCCCTGTGGTAATCATACCCTCCCCTGCTGTGTACGCCCCCTAATTGCCCTCCCTGTGGTAATCATACCCTCCCCTGCTGTGTACGCCCCCTAATTGCCCTCCCTGTGGTAATCATACCCTCCCCTGCTGTGTACGCCCCCTAATTGCCCTCCCTGTGGTAATCATACCCTCCCCTGCTGTGTACGCCCCCTAATTGCCCTCCCTGTGGTACTCATACCCTCCCCAGCAGTGTCTGGGCCCCCTAATTGCCCTCCCTGTGGTACTCATACCCTCCCCTGCTGTGTACGCCCCCTAATTGCCCTCCCTATGGTACTCATACCCTCCCCTGCTGTGTACGCCCCCTAATTGCCCTCCCAATGGTACTCATACCCTCCCCTGCTGTGTACGCCCCCTAATTGCCCTCCCTGTGGTAATCATACCCTCCCCTGCTGTGTACGCCCCCTAATTGCCCTCCCTGTGGTACTCATACCCTCCCCAGCAGTGTCTGGGCCCCCTAATTGCCCTCCCTGTGGTACTCATACCCTCCCCAGCAGTGTCTGGGCCCCCTAATTGCCCTCCCTGTGGTACTCATACCCTCCCCTGCTGTGTACACCCCCTAATTGCCCTCCCTATGGTACTCATACCCTCCCCTGCTGTGTATGCCCCCTAATTGCCCTCCCTGTGGTACTCATACCCTCCCCTGCTGTGTACGCCCCCTAATTGCCCTCCCTGTGGTACTCATACCCTCCCCAGCAGTGTCTGGGCCCCCTAATTGCCCTCCCTGTGGTACTCATACCCTCCCCTGCTGTGTACGCCCCCTAATTGCCTTCCCTATGGTACTCATACCCTCCCCTGCAGTGTCTGGGCCCCCTAATTGCCCTCCCTGTGGTACTCATACCCTCCCCTGCTGTGTACGCCCCCTAATTGCCCTCCCTGTGGTACTCATACCCTCCCCTGCTGTGTACGCCCCCTAATTGCCCTCCCTGTGGTACTCATACCCTCCCCTGCTGTGTACGCCCCCTAATTGCCCTCCCTATGGTAATCATACCCTCCCCTGCTGTGTACGCCCCCTAATTGCCCTCCCTGTGGTACTCATACCCTCCCCGGCTGTGTACGCCCCCTAATTGCCCTCCCTATGGTACTCATACCCTCCCCTGCTGTGTACGCCCCCTACTGACCTGCAGTAGATGTTACTATTGAAGTCTAAGATGAAGTAAATGTCGTTGGTCTCCAGACTGCGTTGAGCGGCCCCACTCAGCCACTCTGCTGTGCAGCGATGATATGCGGACAGGTAGATCCGGAAGACCTCGAAGTCTCTGGGATAAGCACAGACCTGGATATGAGGGGTGAAGGAAGAAACGTCAGTTTCAGCTGTGAGGGAGAGGCCCCTTCCAGAGAGGAGCCACGATTATCACCCAACCTCCGTCATCATCAATACACCGGAGGGGCCCTGCTCAGGCTGAAGTTATCTCTGTTGTACTCCCTGCAAATCTCTTGGTTTGGTCTGGTCAGGTTTCCCAAAGCTTGGTGGTTGATTGCTCCTGCCTGCTTCTGGAAGAAGCTTCGAGACAGCTGGGAGGGTCTGCTGATGACGTTATGAATATTCAACTGACCTCAGCCAATCCCTGGGAGGGGCACCCAAAAGGTAGCTGGGGAAAATGTCAATACTTGGGAGGACCTGGTCAGAGTGTTCTTGTCCTGGGGCTGTTGCCCCTGGGGTTTAGCCTGTCTACTGAAGGAGCCGTTTGGGCCCCAGCTTGTGCTTGGCTGGGGGCCTGAAGGAGATCTGATAGAGATGCATTTGCTGGAGGCCGGTCTGGAGAGGAAGCCTTTACTTCCTCACTGGAGAGCATCTCATGGAGCTTGGGTGGCAGACTTGGACCTTGTGAGTAAGGCTTTGATCCCAGGTTTATGGATCCCAGGTGTGCGTGTGCTGGGGATGGGAGTGCCAGAGGTTGCTGTAAGGACTGGGACTGCTCACATAGAGTCTCAGATTAGCTGGCCATTCCCCCTTCAAAGGCTGCCAGGAGAGGACTTTGTCTACCTGACGTTTTAGAGGATCCCGCACCCTCAACCCTCCCGTCCATTGCCCTGGACATCCCCTAGACTGAGCCCATGTTGTTGATGTGCATAGAAATATGTCTGGGTCTGGCAGCCTCTGAATGTCTGTAGAATGTACGAGGGAGCCACAAGACTCTCTGCAGCATTGGTATCCTAGAGTTCCTAACGGAGCTTGCACCTGATGGACAACGGCACCTGATGGACAACGGCACCTGATGGACAACGGCACCTGATGGACAACGGCACCTGATGGACAACGGCACCTGATGGATAACGGCACCTGATGGATACTTGACTTTTCCCCGTTTTGCAGTTACTGAACTTACATCTAGAGCAGTGGTCTCCAAACTGTGGCCCAGGGGCCAGATGCAGCCCTTTGCTTGCTTTTATCTGGCCCTTGGGCCATTATTCCCCCCACTGTCAGCAATGATGGGGCACTATTCCCCCCACTGACACCAGTGATGGGACACTCCTCCTTCCACTGACACCAATGATGGGGCACTATTCCTCCCACTGACACCAATGATGGGACACTATTCCTCCCACTGACACCAACGATGGGACACTATTCCTCCCACTGATATCAATGATGGGGCACTATTCCTCCCACTGATATCAATGATGGGGCACTATTCCTCCCACTGACACCAACGATGGGACACTATTCCTCCCACTGATATCAATGATGGGGCACTATTCCTCCCACTGACACCAACGATGGGACACTATTCCTCCCACTGACACCAACGATGGGACACTATTCCTCCCACTGACACCAATGATGGGGCGCTATTCCTCCCACTGATATCAATGATGGGGCACTATTCCTCCCACTGACACCAACAACAAGGCACTATTCCCCCCACTGACACCAATGATGGGACACTATTCCTCCCACTGACACCAATGATGGGGCACTATTCCTCCCACTGACACCAATGATGGGGCACTATTCCTCCCCCCACTGACACCAACGATGGGGCACTATTCCTCCCACTGACACCAATGATGGGGCACTATTCCTTCCACTGACACCAATGATGGGACACTATTCCTCCCACTGACACCAATGATGGGGCGCTATTCCTCCCACTGACACCAATGATGGGGCGCTATTCCTCCCACTGACATCAATGATGGGGCACTATTCCTCCCACTGACACCAATGATGGGGCACTATTCCTCCCACTGACACCAATGATGGGGCACTATTCCTCCCACTGACACCAATGATGGGGCACTATTCCTCCCACTGACACCAATGATGGGGCACTATTCCTCCCACTGACACCAATGATGGGGCACTATTCCTCCCACTGACACCAATGATGGGGCACTATTCCTCCCACTGATACCAATGATGGGGCACTATTCCTCCCACTGACACCAATGATGGGGCACTATTCCTCCCACTGACACCAATGATGGGGCACTATTCCTCCCACTGACACCAATGATGGGCACTATTCCTCCCACTGACACCAATGATGGGGCACTATTCCTCCCACTGACACCAACGATGGGGCACTATTCCTCCCACTGACACCAACGATGGGGCACTATTCCTCCCACTGACACCAATGATGGGGCACTATTCCTCCCACTGACACCAATGATGGGGCACTATTCCTCCCACTGACACCAATGATGGGGCACTATTCCTCCCACTGACACCAATGATGGGGCACTATTCCTCCCACTGACACCAACGATGGGGCACTATTCCCCGCACCGACACCAATGATGGGGCACTATTCCTCCCACTGACACCAATGATGGGGCACTATTCCCCCCACTGACACCAATGATGGGGCACTATTCCTCCCACTGATACCAATGATGGGGCACTATTCCTCCCACTGACACCAATGATGGGACACTATTCCTCCCACTGACACCAATGATGGGGCACTATTCCTCAACTGATACCAATGATGGGACACTATTCCTCCCACTGACACCAATGATGGGGCACTATTCCTCCCACTGACACCAATGATGGGACACTATTCCTCCCACTGATACCAATGATGGGGCACTATTCCTCCCACTGACACCAATGATGGGGCACTATTCCTCCCACTGACACCAATGATGGGACACTATTCCTCCCACTGACACCAATGATGGGGCACTATTCCTCCCACTGACACCAATGATGGGACACTATTCCTCCCACTGATACCAATGATGGGGTACTATTCCTCCCACTGACACCAATGATGGGACACTATTCCTCCCACTGACACCAATGATGGGCACTATTCCTCCCACTGACACCAATGATGGGACACTATTCCCCCCACTGACACCAATGATGGGACACTATTCCTCCCAGTGACACCAATGATGGGGCACTATTCCTCCCACTGACACCAGTGATGGGGCACTATTCCTCCCACTGACACCAATGATGGGACACTCATCCTTCCACTGACACCAAGGATGGGGAATGATTCCTCCCCCTGACACCAACAATGGGGCACTATTCCTCCCCCTGACACCAACAATGGGGCACTATTCCTCCCACTGACACCAATGATGGGGCACTATTCCTCCCACTGACACCAATGATGGGGCACTATTCCTCCCACTGACACCAATGATGGGACACTATTCCTCCCACTGACACCAATGATGGGACACTATTCCTCCCACTGACACCAATGATGGGGCACTATTCCTCCCACTGACACCAATGATGGGGCACTATTCCTCTCACTGACACCAATGATGGGGCACTATTCCTCCCACTGACACCAATGATGGGGCACTATTCCTCTCACTGACACCAATGATGGGGCACTATTCCTCCCACTGACACCAATGATGGGGCACTATTCCTCCCACTGACACCAATGATGGGGCACTATTCCTCCCACTGACACCAATGATGGGGCACTATTCCTCCCACTGACACCAATGATGGGGCACTATTCCTCTCACTGACACCAATGATGGGGCACTATTCCTCCCACTGACACCAATGATGGGGCACTATTCCTCCCACTGACACCAATGATGGGGCACTATTCCTCACACTGACACCAATGATGGGGCACTATTCCTCCCACTGACACCAATGATGGGGCACTATTCCTCCCACTGACACCAAGGATGGGGAATGATTCCTCCCCCTGACACCAACAATGGGGCACTATTCCTCCCCCTAATACCTTTACCCACTGACACCAACAAATGTTCTGCTCCCGCTAGCCACAGTCTGGCCCTCCTAAAGTCTGAAGGACAGTAAACTGACCCTTTGGTTAGAACGTTTGGGGACCCCTGACCTAGAGCCATGATGTCTCCACCATTCTCACCAGATAGTTCTTGACTGCCGTCAGGTCCTCCACCACCGTCCTCTTCACTCTGTCAGCTTGAGATGGTAACGAGCCCATTTTACCTTCAAGGTTCTTCTTTAACCTTTGCTCCACACTGTGGACCACCGCATCCACCCATTGGCCCCTCATGTTTTTAGGGCCCGGAGGACCTTCCCGAGCCTCTTCCTGCTGGATAACTCCAATCACTTCATCAAGCTTCAGATGTTTGCCTTTATAGCTGAGAGACTCTTCCACCACGGCCCACATTTCCTTCATCAGGGCCTCGTACAGGAGGGCCACATCCTTGGCCTGTCTGCCGGGGCCCCTCACACCCACTGGACTGGCCTGCCCATCGCACTCCGCCTCCAATTCCATGATATGCTGGTCAGCTGAGCGCAGGTCCCTCTGCTGGATCAGACGAAGGATCTCCAGAACTGACCGAGGAAAGGAGAACAGAGGACTGAGATGTCTATGGCCAACCACCTGTCCTCCAGGCCATCTACCGACCTATTGATCGATTATTACCTGTCTATTGATCGATTATTACCGAGCTATTGATCGATTATTACCTGTCTATTGATCGATTATTACCGACCTATTGATCGATTATTACCGAGCTATTGATCGATTATTACCGAGCTATTGATCGATTATTACCGACCTATTGATCGATTATTACCGACCTATTGATCGATTATTACCGACCTATTGATCGATTATTACCGAGCTATTGATCGATTATTACCGACCTATTGATCGATTATTACCGAGCTATTGATCGATTATTACCGAGCTATTGATCGATTATTACCGACCTATTGATCGATTATTACCGAGCTATTGATCGATTATTACCGACCTATTGATCGATTATTACCGAGCTATTGATCGATTATTACCGACCTATTGATCGATTATTACCGAGCTATTGATCGATTATTACCTGTCTATTGATCGATTATTACCGACCTATTGATCGATTATTACCTGTCTATTGATCGATTATTACCTGTCTATTGATCGATTATTACCTGTCTATTGATCGATTATTACCGACCTATTGATCGATTATTACCGAGCTATTGATCGATTATTACCTGTCTATTGATCGATTATTACCGACCTATTGATCGATTATTACCTGTCTATTGATCGATTATTACCGAGCTATTGATCGATTATTACCGAGCTATTGATCGATTATTACCGACCTATTGATCGATTATTACCGACCTATTGATCGATTATTACCGAGCTATTGATCGATTATTACCTGTCTATTGATCGATTATTACCGACCTATTGATCTATTATTACCGACCTATTGATCTATTATTACCGACCTATTGATCGATTATTACCTGTCTATTGATCGATTATTACCTGTCTATTGATCTATTATTACCGACCTATTGATCGATTATTACCGAGCTATTGATCGATTATTACCGACCTATTGATCGATTATTACCGACCTATTGATCTATTATTACCTGTCTATTGATCGATTATTACCGACCTATTGATCGATTATTACCGACCTATTGATCGATTATTACCGACCTATTGATCTATTATTACCTACCTATTGATCTATTATTACCTGTCTATTGATCGATTATTACCGACCTATTGATCGATTATTACCGACCTATTGATCTATTATTACCTGTCTATTGATCTATTATTACCTATCTATTGATCTATTATTACCTGTCTATTGATCTATTATTACCTATCTATTGATCTATTATTACCTGTCTATTGATCTATTATTACCTATCTATTGATCGATTATTACCTACCTATTGATCTATTATTACC
>NW_028320924.1:0-2500 GCF_062004578.1 Staurois parvus | reverse complement strand
TCTATTATCTATCTATCTATTATCTATCTATCTATCTATCTATCTATCTATCTATCTATCTATTATCTATCTATCTATTATCTATCTATCTATCTATCTATCTATCTATCTATTATCTATCTATCTATCTATCTATCTATCTATCTATTATCTATCTATCTATCTATCTATCTATCTATCTATTATCTATCTATCTATCTATCTATCTATCTATCTATCTATCTATCTATCTATCTATCTATCTATCTATCTATCTATCTATCTATCTATCTATCTATCTATCTATTATCTATCTATCTATCTATCTATCTATCTATCTATTATCTATCTATCTATCTATCTATCTATCTATCTATTATCTATCTATCTATCTATCTATCTATCTATCTATCTATCTATTATCTATCTATCTATTATCTATCTATCTATCTATCTATCTATCTATCTATCTATCTATTATCTATCTATCTATTATCTATCTATCTATCTATCTATCTATCTATTATCTATCTATCTATCTATCTATCTATCTATCTATTATCTATCTATCTATCTATCTATCTATCTATCTATTATCTATCTATCTATCTATCTATCTATCTATCTATCTATCTATCTATTATCTATCTATCTATCTATCTATTATCTATCTATCTATTATCTATCTATCTATCTATCTATCTATCTATCTATCTATCTATCTATTATCTATCTATCTATCTATCTATCTATCTATCTATCTATCTATCTATCTATTATCTATCTATTATCTATCTATTATCTATCTGTCTATCTATCTATCTATCTATCTATCTATTATCCTATCTATCTATCTATCTATCTATCTATCTATCTATCTATCTATCTATCTATCTATCTACTATCTATCTATCTATCTATCTATTATCTATCTATCTATCTATCTATCTATCTATTATCTATCTATCTATTATCTATCTATCTATCTATCTATCTATCTATCTATTATCTATCTATCTATCTATCTATCTATCTATCTATCTATCTATCTATCTATTATCTATCTATCTATCTATCTATCTATCTATCTATCTATTATCTATCTATCTATTATCTATCTATCTATCTATCTATCTATCTATCTATCTATCTATCTATCTATCTATCTATCTATCTATCTATTATCTATCTATCTATCTATCTATCTATCTATCTATTATCTATCTATCTATCTATCTATCTATTATCTATCTATCTATCTATCTATCTATCTATCTATCTATCTATCTATTATCTATCTATCTATCTATCTATCTATCTATCTATCTATCTATCTATCTATCTATCTATCTATCTATCTATCTATCTATCTATCTATCTATCTATCTATCTATCTATTATCTATCTATCTATCTATCTATCTATCTATCTATCTATCTATTATCTATCTATCTATCTATCTATCTATCTATCTATATCTATCTATCTATCTATCTATCTATTATCTATCTATCTATCTATCTATCTATTATCTATCTATCTATCTATTATCTATCTATCTATCTATCTATCTATCTATCTATTATCTATCTATCTATCTATCTATCTATCTATCTATTATCTATCTATCTATCTATCTATCTATCTATCTATCTATCTATCTATCTATTATCTATCTATCTATCTATCTATCTATTATCTATCTATTATCTATCTATCTATCTATCTATCTATCTATCTATCTATCTATTATCTATCTATCTATCTATCTATTATCTATCTATCTATCTATCTATCTATCTATCTATCTATCTATCTATCTATCTATCTATCTATCTATCTATCTATCTATCTATTATCTATCTATTATCTATCTATCTATCTATCTATCTATCTATCTATCTATCTATTATCTATCTATCTATTATCTATTATCTATCTATCTATCTATCTATCTATCTATCTATCTATCTATCCATCTATCTATATATCTATCTATCTATCTATCTATCTATTATCTATTATCTATCTATCTATCTATCTATCTATCTATCTATCTATCTATTATCTATCTATTATCTATCTATCTATCTATCTATCTATCTATCTATCTATCTATCTATTATCTATCTATCTATCTATCTATCTATTATCTATCTATTATCTATCTATCTATCTATCTATCTATCTATCTATCTATCTATCTATTATCTATCTATCTATCTATTATCTATCTATCTATCTATTATCTATTATCTATCTATCTATCTATCTATCTATCTATCTATCTATCTATCTATCTATCTATTATCTATCTATCTATCTATCTATCTATCTATCTATTATCTATCTATCTATCTATCTATCTATCTATCTATCTATCTATCTATCTATTATCTATCTATTATCTATCTATCTATCTATCTATTATCTATCTATCTATCTATTATCTATCTATCTATCTATCTATCTATCTATCTATCTATTATCTATTATCTATCTATTATCTATCTATCTATCT
>NW_028320923.1:0-80181 GCF_062004578.1 Staurois parvus | reverse complement strand
AGGCACGGTACACCTGCATCAGCTCGCACTATATGTCACCATCTGAATGAAAAGGGATGCTATGGTAGGAGACCCAGGAGGACCTCACTGCTGACACAGAAATATGGGAGGAGACCCAGGAGGACCGCTCTGCTGACACAGAAATATGGTAGGAGACCCAGGAGGACCCCACTGCTGACACAAATATGATAGGAGACCCGGGAGGACCCCACCGCTGACACAGAAATATGGTAGGAGACCCAGGAGGACCCCACCGCTGACACAGATATATGGTAGGAGACCCAGGAGGACCCCACCGCTGACACAGAAATATGGTAGGAGACCCAGGAGGACCCCACCGCTGACACAGAGATATGGTAGGAGACCCAGGAGGACCCCACCGCTGCCACAGAAATATGGTAGGAGACCCAGGAGGACCCCACCGCTGACACAGAGATATGGTAGGAGACCCAGGAGGACCCCACCACTGACACAGAGATATGGTAGGACACCCAGGAGGATCCCACCGCTGACACAGAGATATGGTAGGAGACCCAGGAGGACCCCACCGCTGACACAGAAATATGGAAGGAGACCCAAGAGGACCCCACCGCTGACACAGAAATATGGTAGGACACCCAGGAGGATCCCCACTGCTGACACAGAAATATGGTAGGAGACCCAGGAGGACCCCACCGCTGACACAGAGATATGGTAGGAGACCCAGGAGGACCCCACCGCTGACACAGAGATATGGTAGGAGACCCAGGAGGACCCCACCGCTGACACAGAGATATGGTAGGAGACCCAAGAGGACCCCACCGCTGACACAGAGATATGGTAGGAGACCCAAGAGGACCCCACCGCTGACACAGAGATATGGTAGGAGACCCAGGAGGACCCCACCGCTGACACAGAGATATGGTAGGAGACCCAGGAGGACCCCACCGCTGACACAGAGATATGGTAGGAGACCCAGGAGGACCCCACCGCTGACACAGAGATATGGTAGGAGACCCAGGAGGACCCCACCGCTGACACAGAGATATGGTAGGAGACCCAGGAGGACCCCACCGCTGACACAGAAATATGGTAGGAGACCCAGGAGGACCCCACCGCTGACACAGAGATATGGTAGGAGACCCAAGAGGACCCCACCGCTGACACAGAGATATGGTAGGAGACCCAGGAGGACCCCACCGCTGACACAGAGATATGGTAGGAGACCCAAGAGGACCCCACCGCTGACACAGAGACATATTGGAAGTCAGATTGGAGTTTACCAAAACTTACCTGAGAAAGACAAAACTCTTCTGGCAGAATGTGCTGTGGAAGGACGGAACAAAATGACAGCTTTTTGGTAAAGCCCATCATTCTACTGTTTTCAGAAAAAGCAATGAGGCCTTTAACCACTTGCCGCCCTGCCACTGTAGAAATACGGCGGCAGGGCAGCACGGGCAGGCAAAACCACGTTTTAAAATGTGTGTTTTGTAAACAGATAGGAGGCACGCGCGAGGCACACCGCCGCCCTACCTGTCCCGCCGATCACCACCGCGGATGTCAGTCGCCGGGTCACAGCCGGTCCTCACCGGCTGTTTCCCGGTGATCGGCGGCAAACAGTGACAGACAGCACAGCTGCAGTAGCTGTGCTTTCTGTCCCTTCCCTGACAGCTCGAGGACGAAAGAACAGTTTCTCTTTCTCGATCAGCGATGTCCCGTGCAGCACACCCCGCCCCCTAGTAAAACACTCCCCTCACTCCTATAACCCTTCCCTGCAAAATAAAGTTAACCCCTTCCTCCCGAGTGCCATTAGTACAGTGTCAGTGTTTTTCTTTTTGCACTGATCACTGTATTGGTGTCACTGGGGATGTCAGTGACCCCAAGTCAGTACCCCCCAATGTCAGAATGTCCGCCGCAGTCCCGCCATAAGTCCCTGATCGCCGCCATTATTAGTATAAAAAAAACCCTAAAAATCCCAGTATCTTTCCCGCCATTTATAAACGCTATAACTTTCACGTAAATTAATTAATTTACACGTATTGGGATTTTTTTTAGCAAAGACATGTCGCAGAATGCATTTTGGCAGAAATTTATGACTAAATTTGATTTTTGCATTTTTTTTTTACTGGACATGTTTTATAGCAAAAAGTCCAAAATATTGTTTTTTTTTCCTCAAAATTGTCAGCCTTTTTTTTATAGCGCAAAAAATAAAAACCGCACAGGCAATCAAATACCACCGAAAGAAAGCTCAATTTGTGGGGAAAAAAAAGGATGTAAATTTCATTTATGTACCATATTGCATGACCGCGCAATTGTCCATTAAACTAGCACAGCGCTGTATAGCAGAAAAATGGCGTAAATTGCAGTATCTCTCCCATAGATTGCAGACGCTATAACTTCACACAAAGCAATCAATATACACTTATTGGGATTTTTTTTACCAAACACATGGAGCAGAATACATTTTGGCCTAAATTTATAACCAACTTTGAGTTTACTAGATATTTTTTATAGCTGAAAATAAAAAATATTGTTTTTCTTCAAAATTTTTGGCCTTTTTTTGTTTATAGCGTGAAAAATAAAAAGCGCACAGGTGATCAAATTACACCGAAAGAAAGCTCTATTTGTGTGAAAAAAAGGACGTAAATTTCGTTTGGGTGCAGCATTGCATGACCGCGCAATTATCAGTTGAATTAGTGCAGCGCCGAGTAGCAAAAAGAGGCGTGGTCATTAAGGGGGGTAAATCCTCAGGACGGGGAGGGGTTAAAGAAAAGAATCCAGTCCCTCCAGTCACACATGGAGGGGGGGTCACAGTTCCTCCAGTCACACATGGTGGGGGGGTCACAGTCCCTCCAGTCACACATGGTGGGGGGGGGTCACAGTCCCTCCAGTCACACATGGTGGGGGGGGTCACAGTCCCTCCAGTCACACATGGTGGGGGGGTCACAGTCCCTCCAGTCACACATGGTGGAGGGGGGTCACTGATGTTTTGGGGTGGCTTTGCTGCTTCAGACAGGGGATGCCTTGGATGTGTGCATGGCATTATGAAATCTGAAGACTATCAAAGAATTCTGGGGTCCCGGTGTCAGAAAGTTGGGTCTCCATCAGAGGTCATGGGTCTTCCAGCAGGACAATGACCCCAAAGTACACATCAAAAAGCCCCCCAGAAATGGTGTCAGACAAAGCGCTGGAGAGGACTGAACTGGCCAGCGATGAGTCCAGAGCTCCATCCCATAGAGCTCCTGTGGAGAGATCTCAGAACAGCAGTTGGGAAGAGGAACCTTCCAATCTGAGAGACCCGGAGCAGTTGGAGGAAGAAGAGCGATCCAAAAGTCCAGTAGAGAGGTGGAAGAAACTCATTGATGGTTCCAGGAAGCCATTGACTTCAGTAATTCTTTCCAAGGGGTGTGCTACCAAATATTACATGGAGGGTGCCAATAATTTTGTCCAGTCCATTTTTGGGGTTTTGCGTGGAATGTGTCAGATTTGAGGCGGAGCAACTCATCAGCAGTCACGCCCTCACACTCAGATAAGCAGCGCCATTGGTTGGCAACACTGGTCTGTGCCTATCCCTCCAGCAGCTGAAAGCCGGTGGGAGGGAGAGGGGGAGAAGCCAGTTTTCAGCTGCTGCAGAGAGCCGCACAGGGCATCGTTCTGCAATTGCTACCCTCCCCACCCCCCACTGTCCAGAACCCCCTGTATGCCCGGGCCCCCTAAAGGAGGACTGGTGGTACCCCCCTTTCGGCATCACTGGGTGTCAGGAAAACATGTCATATGTGATAGCTGAGGAACGAGGCAGCAGACAGAAATGACACTGAGTGTTACTAAACCCACACCAGTACAATCAGTCTGTAGATGCAGTAAAGCATGCTTGTTATACTCCCTGTGGAACCTAAGGGGTTAATCCTCTGCATTGTGTAAAAAGGCTGTCTGATCCTGTCTTCTATGATCCTCCCCTTTTTCTACTGTCCCCTTTTTCTACTGCTGAACAGAGCCTTGGGGGCATTCTGTGCATGCTCAGTTTGGTGTGTATGGCTAGAGACAGAATCAGCACTGTCCAGACAGAGGGTAAGGGGTCATGCAGTATCATAGGACAGTCAGAGGAGAATGAAAACTTCTCCTACAAGATTTAACCAGTGCTGTGCTGGACACTGATAGAAGTCACATGACTGTTATATACTGCTGGGAATGTACTAATGTGAAAATGGATTTAGCGGTTTATATTTACAAAAATAGTTACATTTCCATGTTCTGTGTACTGTGGGGGGCCAGATATAGTGAATGCGGGGTCCAGGGAGAGCGAATATAGTGAATGTGGGGTCCGGGGAGAGCGGATATAGTGAATGCGGGGTCCGGGGAGAGCAGATATAGTGAATGCGGGGTCCGGGGAGAGCGGATATAGTGAATGCGGGGTCCGGGGAGACTGGATATAGTGAATGCGAGGTCCAGGGAGACCGGATATAGTGAATGCGGGGTCCGGGGAGAGCGGATATAGTGAGTGGGGGGTCCGGGGAGACCGGATATAGTGAATGCAGGGTCCGGGGAGAGCGGATATAGTGAATGCAGGGTCCGGGGAGACCGGATATAGTGAATGCAGGGTCCGGGGAGAGCGGATATAGTGAATGCGGGGTCTGGGGAGAGCGGATATAGTGAATGCGGGGTCCGGGGAGAGCGGATATAGTGAATGCGGGGTCCGGGGAAAGTGGATATAGTGAATGCGGGGTCCGGGGAGACTGGATATAGTGAATGCGGGGTCCGGGGAGAGCGGACATAGTGAATGCGGGGTCCGGGGAGAGCGGATATAGTGAATGTGGGGTCCGGGGAGAGCGGATATAGTGAATGCGGGGTCCAGGGAGACCGGATATAGTGAATGCGGGGTCCGGGGAGAGCGGATATAGTGAATGCAGGGTCCGGGGAGAGCAGATATAGTGAATGCGGGGTCCGGGGAGAGCGGATATAGTGAATGCAGGGTCCGGGGAGAGCGGATATAGTGAATGCCGGGTCCGGGGAGAGCGGATATAGTGAATGCGGGGTCCGGGAAGAGCGGATATAGTGAATGCGGGGTCCGGGGAAAGTGGATATAGTGAATGCGGGGTCCGGGGAGACTGGATATAGTGAATGCGGGGTCCGGGGAGAGCGGATATAGTGAATGCGGGGTCCGGGGAGAGCAGATATAGTGAATGCGAGGTCCGGGGAGAGCGGATATAGTGAATGCCGGGTCTGGGGAGAGCGGATATAGTGAATGCGGGGACCGGGGAGAGCGGGTGTAGTGAATGCGAGGTCCGGGGAGAGTGGATATAGTGAATGCGGGGTCTGGGGAGACCGGATATAGTGAATGCGGGGTCCAGGGAGAGTGGATATAGTGAATGCGGAGTCCGGGGAGACCGGATATAGTGAATGCGGGGTCTGGGGAGAGCGGGTATAGTGAATGCGGAGTCCGGGGAGACCGGATATAGTGAATGCCGGGTCTGGGGAGAGCGGATATAGTGAATGCAGTGAAACCTATACTGTTCCCTCCTGGCGGTCCCATATTTCCTTCTCTCCTCCCTGTACTCTTCCTTCCTTCCCTGCCCATACAGTTTTTTTCTGGCTCCCCCATACTATTCCCTCCTGTCCCCCTTGTACTGTGCTGTGTTCTTCTGGCCACCCTATACTGTTCCCTCCTGACCCCCCTAAACTGTTCTCTCCTGACCCCCCTAAACTGTTCTCTCCTGACCCTTCTATACTGTTCCCTCCTGACCCCCCTAAACTGTTCTCTCCTAACCCCCCTAAACTGTTCTCTCCTGACCCCCCTAAACTGTTCTCTCCTTACCCCCCTAAACTGTTCTCTCCTGACCCCCCTAAACTGTTCTCTCCTGACCCTCCAATACTGTTCCTTCCTGGCTCCCATATACTTCTCTCTCTTAGCCCCCCTATACCGTTCCCTATCTGCTTCCCCCATACTTTCTCTCCTGGCCACCCTATACTGTTCCCTCCTGACCCTCTAATACTGTTCCTTCCTGACCTTTAACAAAAAAAAATTTGAAAAAAACCCCACATTTTTCTTTGTTTCTGTTATAAAAGTTTACAAATAAATAATTGTTCTTCATAAATTTAGGCCGAGATGTATTCTGCTCCATGTCTTTGGTGGAAATAACCCAAATTAGGATTTATTATTTAGTCTGTAGGAAAGTTATAGAGTTCACAAACTATGGTATATATCTGAAAATTGACCAATCCTGAAGTACTGATGGCCAATCAAATTTCTTGAGGTCCAAAAATGTCCGAACAGTACAGATATCCCCCAAATGTCAGGACAGTACAGATATCCCCCAAATGTCAGGACAGTACAGATATCCCCCAAATGTCAGGACGGTACAGATATCCCCCAAATGTCAGGACAGTACAGATATCCCCCAAATATCAGGACAGTACAGATATCCCCCAAATGTCAGGACAGTACAGATATCCCCCAAATGTCAGGACGGTACAGATATCCCCCAAATGTCAGAACAGTACAGATATCCCCCAAATGTCAGGACAGTACAGATATCCCCCAAATGTCAGGACAGTACAGATATCCCCCAAATGTCAGAACAGTACAGAAATCCCCACAAATGTCAGGACAGTACAGATATCCCCCAAATGTCAGGGTGGTACAGATATCCCCCAAATGTCAGGACGGTACAGATATCCCCCAAATGTCAGGACAGTACAGATATCCTCCAAATGTCAGAACAGGACAGATATCCCCCAAATGTCAGGACAGTACAGATATCTCCCAAATATCAGGACGGTACAGATATCCCCCAAATGTCAGGGTGGTACAGATATCCCCCAAATGTCAGGACGGTACAGATATCCCCCAAATGTCAGGACGGTACATTTATCCCCCAAATGTCAGGACAGTACAGATATCCCCCAAATGTCAGAACAGGACAGATATCCCCACAAATGTCAGAACAGTACAGAAATCCCCCAAATGTCAGGACGGTACAGATATCCCCCAAATGTCAGGACGGTACAGATATCCCCCAAATGTCAGGACAGTACAGATATCCCCCAAATTACCCCTTTTTGCAAAGTAGACAGTCCGACGTATTTCATAACAAGCATGGCGAGTTTTTTGAAGTTGTAATTTTTTTTGTCATAATTTTTTGGAATATTAAGAAATTAAATAAATTATTTTCACAATTTTTTTTACATACTGTCACCAGTGCAGTACAGCGTCAGCATATAACTGGTGTTGCAGTGATCAGGGACACTGACTGGTGACAGTACGAAAAAAAAAAAAACGTTAATTTTTTTTAAATTTTATTTTATTTTTTTTATCTTTTTTTTATTTTTTAATACATTTTTTTCTCTTTTTTAAAGATTTTGTTTTTAATATTTCACTAAGACCAAAGTAGTATAATGTTACCATAGTAACATTGTACTACTTTGGGGAAGTGATCAGTATTATTTTTTTTTCTGTACACAATTTGATTGCTTATAGCAAAGAATTTCTTTGCTATAAGCAAGCATTTAATTGAATAAAATCATTTCATTTAGGTTTTTTTGTTGTGATTAGCTGTGATTGGCCATGGCTAATCACATGACACAGATGAGCCGTGATTGGGCCAGCCTGTGCATGTGATCACTGTGACCATTCACAGCAAGACACCCTTGTATACAATGGATGGCATGAAAGGAAGCCATCCTTTGTATACAACTGTCATGTGACCTGCTGTGATTGGTCACAGCAGGTCACATGGCATTGGCAATGGGGCTGGTACACAGATCTGTCATTGGCTGTGTCCAAGATACATGGCCGGTGATAGATCTCACAACAGCGCGGCTCTGTGGGCACGCACAAGGTGCGATCCAGGAAGGACATCATATGACGTCCTCCCGGAGGAACGAGAGGCTCTCCCGGCAGTCATTTTACATTTTATTTACGTTTTTGCATTAGTGTTTAGTGGCGTTTTGCAGCAGTTTCCCATGTTTAGCGGCATTTTTCCATGTTTGTGTTTTTACCAAAAAAAATGGGTTTTTTTTTGGTAAAAAAAAGTCCAAAAACACTGGCAGGAAGTGGTTAAATGCACCCCTTGAGGGACTTCAGACCAGGCATTTTAGATGAAATCTTTTACTGCGGTAGTTGAAGGGAACAAGCAGACAGTTCTTGTGTTGGACACCAACATAAAAAACTGGAGGGGATTATCGAGAAACATTGGACTATCCATAAAGATGGTAAGCAGTTGGCGAGTGTTTTGCCAGAGGAACCGAAATTAGTTTATAAGTATGCCCCCCGCACTAGGGGGTAAAATAGTTACATTTCTTTTGGATCCCCCGACAAATCCCACGCCATTTTTTTGTTCAGGCTGGTTTTTATGCCATGGTTGTGGGTGAAAATCCCAGTAGATCAGCAGTTTTTGAACTTCTCAGATCAGCCCGTCTGGCCCCAACAACCATGCCACGTCCAAAGCCAATTAAATCCCATTTCCTCCCCATTCTGAAGCTCGGTTTGAAATTCAGAAAGTCGTCTTCACCACGTCTAGATGCATTAAGTTGTTGCCGTGTGATTGGCTGATTAGCAATTTGTGTTACCAAGCAATTGAACAAGTGGACCTAATAAAGTGGCCGGAGAGTGTATATTCACTGATGGGGTGGCAGTTAGCACATTGTCCACTAGAGGTCGGTGTTTTTTTTGTCAGTTATTCTAATAAGAATGTGGGTTTATATGCTGTATTAGGCACATAGATTTACATTTTAGGTCAGTGGTTCTCAACCTTTCTAACGCCGCGACCCCTTAATACAGTTCCTCATGTTGTGGTGACCCCCAACCATAAAATTATTTTCGTTGCTACTTCAGAACTGTAATTTTGCAGTGGGAGGAATAGTGCCCCATCATTGGTATCAGTGGGAGGAATAGTGTCCCATCGTTGGTATCAGTGGGAGGAATAGTGTCCCATCGTTGGTATCAGTGGGAGGAATAGTGCCCCATCATTGGTATCAGTGGGAGGAATAGTGCCCCATTGGTGTCAGTGGGAGGAATAGTGCCCCATCACTGATGTCAGTGGGAGGAATAGTGTCCCGCCATTGGTGTCAGTGGGAGGAATAGTGCCCCATCATTGGTATCAGTGGGAGGAATAGTGCCCCATCATTGGTATCAGTGGGAGGAATAGTGTCCCATCGTTGGTATCAGTGGGAGGAATAGTGTCCCGCCATTGGTGTCAGTGGGAGGAATAGTGCCCCATCATTGGTGTCAGTGGGAGGAATAGTGCCCCATCATTGGTGTCAGTGGGAGGAATAGTGCCCCATCATTGGTATCAGTGGGAGGAATAGTGCCCCATCATTGGTGTCAGTGGGAGGAATAGTGCCCCATCGTTGGTGTCAGTGGGAGGAATAGTGCCCCATCATTGGTATCAGTGGGAGGAATAGTGCCCCATCATTGGTGTCAGTGGGAGGAATAGTGCCCCATCATTGGTGTCAGTGGGGGGAATAGTGCTCCATCATTGGTGTCAGTGGGAGGAATAGTGTCCCATCATTGGTGTCAGTGGGAGGAATAGTGCCCCATCATTGGTATCAGTGGGAGGAATAGTGTCCCATCATTGATGTCAGTGGGAGGAATAGTGCCCCATCATTGGTGTCAGTGGCAGGAATAGTGCCCCATCATTGGTGTCAGTGGGAGGAATAGTGCCCCATCATTGGTGTCATTGGGAGGAATAGTGCCCCATCGTTGGTATCAGTGGGAGGAATAGTGCCCCATCATTGGTATCAGTGGGAGGAATAGTGCCCCATCATTGGTATCAGTGGGAGGAATAGTGCCCCATCATTGGTGTCAGTGGGAGGAATAGTGCCTATCATTGGTGTCAGTGGGGGGAGGAATAGTGCCCCATCGTTGGTGTCAGTGGGGGGAGGAATAGTGCCTATCATTGGTGTCAGTGGGGGGAGGAATAGTGCCCCATCGTTGGTGTCAGTGGGGGGAGGAATAGTGCCCCATCGTTGGTGTCAGTGGGGGGAGGAATAGTGCCCCATCGTTGGTGTCAGTGGGGGGAGGAATAGTGCCCCATCGTTGGTGTCAGTGGGGGGAGGAATAGTGCCCCATCGTTGGTGTCAGTGGGGGGAGGAATAGTGCCTATCGTTGGTGTCAGTGGGGGGAGGAATAGTGCCTATCATTGGTGCCAGTGGGAGGAATAGTGCCCCATCGTTGGTGTCAGTGGGAGGAATAGTGCCGCATCGTTGGTGTCAGTGGGGGGAGGAATAGTGCCTATCATTGGTGTCAGTGGGGGGAGGAATAGTGCCCCATCGTTGGTGTCAGTGGGGGGAGGAATAGTGCCCCATCGTTGGTGTCAGTGGGGGGAGGAATAGTGCCCCATCGTTGGTGTCAGTGGGGGGAGGAATAGTGCCCCATCGTTGGTGTCAGTGGGGGGAGGAATAGTGCCCCATCGTTGGTGTCAGTGGGGGGAGGAATAGTGCCCCATCGTTGGTGTCAGTGGGAGGAATCGTGCCCCATCGTTGGTGTCAGTGGGAGGAATAGTGCCCCATCGTTGGTGTCAGTGGGAGGAATAGTGCCCCATCGTTGGTGTCAGTGGGGGGAGGAATAGTGCCCCATCGTTGGTGTCAGTGGGGGGAGGAATAGTGCCCCATCGTTGGTATTAGTGACACAAATGATAGGGCACTATTCCTCCCACTGACACCAATGATACTTACCTTGCTGACCCCTGCTCCAGCCTGGGCTCGCTCTCTCCCTCTCCCATCTACAGCCTGCAGAAGCAAAATTTGCACTTACTTGTCAGCTGTCTTCCTTCTCTGGCCTCTCTCCTCTTCACTCGGTCCTGCAGCTCCCTCGATCTTCTTCGATCTGCGTGCTCTGCCGCTCGGCTCCTCCTCTCCAAGCTCCACCTCCTCGCCGGTGATTGGCCGCCTGTGTGCCTCTCCTGAGCTACAGTTCCGGTGGCCAATCAGCGGCGAGGAGGCGGAGCTGTTGAGTGATCCCGGAGGTGTGGCCAGGTTACAGGGGCAGCATATCATCCCGCCCACAGATCGCGAGACAGAGCAGCGGTGTCTCGGTTCCTAAGACCATCGGAAATATGTGTTTTCCGATGGTCTTAGGCGACCCCTGGGAAATGGTCGTTCGACCCCCAAAGGGGTCGCGACCCCCAGGTTGAGAACCGCTGTTTTAGGTAGTTTTTAGATGTGTTTGTAAAAGGATTGACATCTGTGTCCATATGCAGGGATGTCGTTGTTTTTGATTAGTATTATCCATTCGTATGATAGGCCCAGTTATTGGCAGATTTTTTGGTAGTTTTTTTGAGTGGTAGATATATAACTCCATATCCTTGACATGCAATATTTTACATTCATGTTTTCGTAAAGTTTAGTCCTCACGCACACGGGACATTTTTACAGCGGCTGTTTTTGGCTTTTGACGTTTTTTAAAAATTTTTTCTACAGCTAGTAAACCCCCAGCAAGTTATCCTAGGTGTCCAAACACACATAGACTGGAATCAATGTTTTTTGGCTGGAAAAAAACCCAAGACTAGTGGGTTTCTAGAGTTTGTTAGCTGTAAAAACGCTCTAACACGGCAAAATGTGGTAAAACGCCGCAAACCAGTGTGGAAGAAAGGGAGGAAAGGAGGAGTGGCAGGAAGGTGGGGAGGGGTGGCTGGAAGGAAGGAAAGAAGGGGTGGGTGGAAGGAAGGGAGAGGGTGGGTGGAAGGAAGGAAAGGAGGAGTTGGTGGAGGGAAGGAAGAAAGCAAAGAACAAAAGGAGGGGTGGGTGGAAGGAAGGGAGGAAGGGAGGGATGGCTGGGTGGAAAAAAGAGAGGGTACATGGAAGGAAGGGAGGAAGGAAGGGAGGAAGGAAGGAAGGAAGGAAGGGAGGGAAGGGTGGAAGGAAGGAAGGGAAGGGTGGAAAGAAGGGAGAGAGGGGTGGGTGGAAGGAAGGGAGGGGTGGGTGGGTGGAAAAAAGAGAGGGTACATGGAAGGAAGGGAGGAAGGGAAGGGTGGAAGGAAGGAAGATAGGGGTCGGTGGAAGAAAGAAAGAGAGAGAGGGGTGGGTGGAAGGAAGGGAAGGGTGGGTGGAAGGATTTCTGTACCCAAAGAAGGCTCCTGCCTTCGAAAATAACTAAGGGGTAGGGCAGCCCGATGATGTCACCTGGGTGACCCTACCCCCTTGTGACATCATCACAAGGGACCAGGGTATGCTGGATCAATAACTTCACATGGGGGCAGGGTCACCTGGTAATGTCATTGGGTTGCCCCACCCCTTAGTTATTTATGAACTGTCAGACAGCTGAGATGTCAGATGGTGGGAGTCTTCGTCGTGTTCAGAGCTCTTTTTTTTTTTTGGATCAGCAGCCGGCATTCATCATGATTGATGTTGGATCTATTCTGGGGAACACTTTTTAAACTTTTTATTTTTTTAATAAAGGACTTGTGCAAAAACTGTTGTTGTGGTTTTACTCCCTTTTTCCACTCTTTGACAAATGAGTTGAGGTACTATGTACCCCATACTCGTTCTCATGGGTGGTGGGATATGGGGCCCCCCTTGTTAAAAGGAGCTTCCAGAGTCCAATAAGTCAGCCCCCCCCCCCCGCACCCTCCACACCCCAGATCATACCTTCAGCAGAGCCCATTAGCATTAGTCCATAGTTGGTAAGTTTGTGGTTCCAGGATGAATCCCAGCAGGGTGACCCACTAGGGTGGCCACAAGCTCCAGCAGGACTACGTGGCGCAGCAGTCCTTCCTCTGTAATTCCATGTGCAGGCTCTCAGCTCTAAGCCTTCCCCTGGTATTCATCTGGATTACACCAGGGAGCAGGACCCCAGAAAGCCCGGGAAAGATCTGAGACACATTTAACTCCTTCCCATTCAGTGGTATCCCGTAAGCCCCTGCATACTGTACACACCTATTTCAGGAACCTCAAAACATCTCCACTGTGCATCCAATGGTGGCTTTGTCAGAAACAAAGATGGTGACCAGCACTCTGCTGTTACTAAGGCCAATATCTTACATCTCATTTCAAAGACATTGCTCTTATCAAGGTGACATCTTTGTCTACAGTAAACAACGAATTCCAGTAGCGAACAACAAGCTTCTTTCTTTAATGTCATCTTAAGTTGACTTGGTATATTTCTGGTATATATTTCATTTCATAGGGACTCTGTTGCTACCTTAAAACAGGAAAAAATGAGCACGACACATGAACAAAAATGGTTAATAGTTGTCCTGGCACCTGTGCCACCAACCAGAAGATATTCCTGTCATCCAGCATACTTCTAGGTGAATACCCGATTCCTTCCACTGGCTCCTCCATTACAACTTTGTCCTGTAATGATGTAGGGGGCCAGGAAAGGCTACCAAAGGGGGCAGCGAGGGACTCAGGCATCCGATGGTCCCAGAAATTTCAGATGTGGAGGATTTTCCATCAACATTATCTCCTCAAGATGGTGGAATTTAGCAGGAAGTATGAGTATTTAATGTGCTGTGAAAAAGCATTTGCCCCCTTCTTGATTTTTTTTATATATTTGCCACATTTAAATGATTCAGATCATGAAAAAATTTAATATTGAGCAAAGATAACCCGAGTAAATACAAAATACAGTTTTCAAATGATGATTTAATTTATTTAGGGAAAAAAGCTGTTCAAACCTGCCTGGACTTATGTGAAAAAGTAATTGCCCCCTAAGCCCCCTGTTGCAGAACCCAAGTGTGCTTGAGCTTGAGGTCAGGAATTAATAGCCGGACATTCTCCTTCAGGATTTTCTGGTAGAGCACAGAATTCATGGTTCCATCAATTATGGCAACTTTTGTTTTTTGCTGGAGAAGAGGCGTGGGAGTGCAGAGTGGTGAGGTGGCAGAAACACTAAGAGTGCAGGTGCAGAGTAACAGGACTATATTTTGTTTGGAGTTCTGCAGTACACAACAAGCCCAACGAGAAGGCAACCCAACCGGGGGAACTCAGAATATAACAACAATGTATCAGTAGGAGAAGGTCTCAGGTGTGCCGACAGTGTCTGTTTCGAGGAGCAGAATGTGGCCTTGCTGGTCCGTACCCAAAGGGGGCTTCCAGTTAGGATGCCATGTTCCTACACTGGATGCCATGTTCCTACACTTTCCCTACTCCTCTGGAACCTTTCCCTGATGCTAAGCACAGTCTTTGACAGATGGGAGACCTATTTTAATCACATGCAAAATGTGCTCCAAGCCCAAGAGCCAGGGTGTTAAGTAGACTCTGCCTGACCCAAAGTCATATGGGGTACCAGTATCCAATCAGATAGATGCCCCCTGTGACCCAGGAGACTATGGAGGAGCTACTGTAGGCTCCTCTTAACTTCCTCGTCCTCTGCAATGCCGCTGTAATCTGGCGCCACCTGCAGAGGGGAAAATAGACTGCACCTGCCTACAGGTGGGTAGGACACAGTTATCCATAAACCAACCACAGGAATTTTTCTTTTACAGATGAATGGGTCATATTCTACACATATTTAACAAGATTGTATATATCTTTCAAATTGATTATTCTAGTAAAAAAAAAAAACACACTTTTTGTCATAGTGGCCTAAGATGCCAAAAACTTTTTTCTATACTAGATGGAATCCCTGACAGTTGTTTGCCTTCTGTGTCCCATTAGGGAAATTTAAATTCCTGTACTGAAAACATAAAAAAGGAAGTGATAGAAAATCTCTCCTAAGTGAGAGAAATATCCTTTAAGATAGTTGTAACGAGAACAGATGTTCCCATTGGATTATAATAATAAAGTGCTTGTGAGCCACTAGGATTACCTATGATAATATACTATGGTTCGCTGGCACTGGTACACACACTCATATAAATGTGTAATGTGAAAATCTTAAAAGTGCAATAATGCCGCGCTCCTAAAAAACGAAATATGCTTAAAGAATCATAAATACTCAAATTATTGTGCTATAAATCAAACAATCATTGATCAATCAAAGTAAATTGAATATATATAAAATATAAATGTGTAAAAAAATCTCAATTAATATGGTGATAAAGTAAATTCCAACAAGTACTTTTCTTATCCAGATTTGGATATCAATATGCGCTCACCTCAATGGAAGCCTAACTTGCAATTAGGCCACCATAGTGTAAGGGTGTGACACATGGATTAATACTGGTGTGTAATGTTAAACTGCAATATGCTCTTTGGTCAGTAGATGGCAGCAAAGTACAAGAATCGATTTTGTAGTGACTTTTGCTAAGACAAGATAAATGCTTATTTACCCTATAAAGTTTAATGAATACTAATTAAAGGGCCGAGTAGGACCCTCAGAAGGGTCATAGTGAACTGTAAATGCAGGTTTGAGGCTGCAATTAGGAAATGACTTACTGCATCACAAACTCTATGGGAAGGGGAGGAGTTCCTGTGCTGAGGAGGAAGTGGAGTCTGGGTCTGGCTGATGGATGCTGAGGACGTCTGGAGAATCTGTGTGGGGCCTGGAAGAGGATTTACGGCTCACAGTGGAATCTGGCGAGGGCACCTAAGGAAGATCCACAACGAGACCAGGAAACAAGTGACTGTATGGTCCGGTTCCGGAGTGGGTCAGGAGAAAGCACCAAGAGCCTGCCAGGGAACCGTAAGTGTGGCTTTGCCGCAGCACATCGCACCACACGTGGTCAGTGACATTTTGGATATACCAGAAAGTTACAAGAGACACACTCCGCTTTCCTTTGGATTACAAATAGTATTGCGCAATACTTAGGGTGCACCCCAACGTTGTATCTTGCTCAGGAACATTCAGGCGCAGCCAGGCTGCTTTCTGGACATTGGGGAAAAGTCCGCAAGTACGGGGTTAGTGTTAGACAGTATTATTCTTACTGTATGGCTATGCGCTGTTATCATTCTGTTTACGTATGCTCAGCTACATGATCACTATAACTGTTCAGTAAACGTAATTGTTGTAAAAGAACCGCTGTCTGTGTGGCATCGTGTACCCTCTGAATCTGTGGGCCCAGCCCTCGGTTTTCCTTCAATAGCTTTATGTTTTAAAAGACAGGATGGATGATCTCTTCTCTGTTAGTAGTATGCAGAATATTAGATGTAATTCTGTGTTTCATCCACCAGGGTTTTCTTGGTGGTCTGCTCCCTTGATATAGATTAGGTTACATGGACCTCCCCCATTTTATGCTGCAGGATAAAGATCTATCTTTCCATTTCTCTGTTTCTCCTTAGTTCTCCTCAGTGCAAAGTATATGGAAGAAAGAAGAATATAGTGCCTTATCCTTTAACACTTTTTATTTGTAAGCAGTATATCTGTACACTCACAATAGAAACAACATTAACACTCCTTATAGAGCCTCCTCTGTGTGTGCTGAACACACAGCCTATACTCGCTGCTATGATCTTGTGTGTGTGATGATGTTAGAGCCCCTCCCCTACGCGTTGCGCCACCGGGTCACGTGGCTTCATCAGGGGGCGGACTGACCATTTGGAAACTCGGACACTGCCCGAGGGCCCGGGTTCAGTTGGGGGCCCCATGAGATTCCCCTGGTACCTTTTTCATAGGCTTTTTTGAGTTTGGGCAAGGACACAGGGGCCCCATGATCCCCTATTGCCCAGGGGCCCCATGAGTTGTCAGTTCGCCCCTGGGTCCATGTAATCTAATCTTTATCAAGGGAGCAGACCACCAAGAAAACCGCGGTGGATGAAACACAGAATTACATCTAATATTCTGCATACTACTAACAGAGAAGAGATGATCCATCCTGTCTTTTAAAACATAAAGCTATGGTTGCCTAATTGCAAGTTAGGCTTCCATTGAGGTGAGCGCATATTGATATCCAAATCTGGAGGGCACTTTTTTCAAGAAAAGTACTTGTTGGAATTTATGAATTGACTTTATCACCATATTAATTGGGATTTTTTACACATTTATATTTTATATATATTCAATTTACTTCGATTGATCAATGATTGTTTGATTTATAGCACAATAATTTGAGTATTTATGATTCTTTGAGCATATTTAGTTTTTTAGGAGCGCGGCATTATTGCACTTTTAAGATGTTCCCATTGGATGATTTCCCTTCTACAGTGGTGCCTCAGTTTACAAACGCCTCGGTTAACTGAATTTTTTGTTTCTGAATGAAAATACATTGAAAATAATGCCTCGGTTTACAAATTTTTCCTGCAATACGAAGCAAGTTTCCCCAGGATGCATTTCGTCTGGGAGGTTTATAGCGCAGTGCATGCTGGAGTCTGTGGAAAGGAGCTGAGCTTTGTCATTTGCATGCCTTTTACTGTGTGTTCTGCATTGTGGGGTGCTTTCCATGCCAGCTCATGTGGACAGATTTTTGGGGTTTTCATTAGCTTGTGTGGATAGACTTAGGGCTCTTGGACTGGAGCACTGGGAGCCTGGTTGTGGGTGTAAAGCATTTCTTTTATTTTCTGCTCACTTAGTGACTGTGGTGTCATGGCACTCAAGAAAGCAGTGGAATCTGGGAAGAGGAAGAAGGAGATGGTTCTTCTTGAGGTCAAGAAAGAAATCGTCAGGAAGCATAAAGGAGGAATGCGATTGACTGACCTCGTCAAAGAGCATGGAAGGAGTGCATCCACAATCGGTACCATCCTAAAGATGAAAGAGAAGATAACTGGGAGAGATGCAGCCAAGGGAGTCACCAGGGTCTCAAAGCAAGGGCCATCTGTTCTGGGGAAGGTGGAAAAGTTGCTCCTGCTCTGGACTGAAGAGAATCAGCATGCATGGGACACAGTGACCAAGGCGATCATCTGTGAAAAAGCCAAGGCCTTGCACACTGACCTCCTCGACCAACAGCCAGGAATGTCAGCTGATGCAGAAGGCTTCAAGGTGAGTAGGGGGTGGTTCGAAAGCTTCAAGACCAGATCTGGCATCCACAGCGTGGTCAGGCATTGAGAAGCCGCAAGCTCCGATGTTGCTGCAGCTGAGGAATTTGCTTCTGAGTTCCTGCAAGTCATGGTTTCAGAGGGCTACCTTCCCCAGCATGTCTTCAAATATGACTAGACTGGGCTCTTCTGGAAAAGGATGCCAAAGCATACCTTCATTACAGAAGAGGAGACCTCACTGCCTGGCTACAAGCCAATGAAGCACCGTCTCACCCTCCTGTTCTGCACCAATGCCAGTGGGGACCTTAAGATTAAGCTCCTGCTCATCTACCACTCAGAGAACCCACAGGCCTTCAAGAAACACAAAGTGAAGAAGGAGCAGTTGAGCGTTTTGTGGTGGTCCAACCCAAAGACTTTGGTCACATGCCACTTGTTTGTGCAGTGGGTCAATGTAGTTTTTGCTCCTGATGTCAAGCAGTACCTTGTAGACAATAACCTGCCACTCAAGGCCGTGCTGCTCATGGACAATGCTCCTGCTCATCCTCCAGGCCTCGAGGAAGACCTGCTGGAGGACTTTAACTTCATCACAGTCGTGTTCCTAACACCACCCCACTACTCCAGCCAATGGACCAGCAGGTCATCTCCAATTTTAAACAACTCTACACAAGGGAGCTTTTCTGGCGATGCTTTGAGATGACAGATCGATCAAGCCTCACCCTCCATGAATTTTGGAGAGACCATTTTGACATCGTGAGCTGTCTGCAGATTATCACCATTGCCTGGGCTGGGGTAAGCCAGAGAATCCTAAATTCTGCTTGGCGCAACCTGTGGCCAGACTGTGTTGTGACACCTGACTCCAATGCTTCTGCACCTGCACCAGAGTCAACAGTGTTGGAGGAGATTGTTTCCTTGGGGAGGACCATGGGGCTGGAGCTGACCAAGCAGGATGTCTGCAAGCTGGTGGAGGAGGGACACAACCGTGAGCTAACCACTGAGGACCTGGTGGAACTGCAGAAGGAGGCAATGGAGGAGGTCTCATTTGAGGAGGAGGAAACGAGTGAGGAACAGCTCTCTTCCGGGGAACTCAAGCAGGTATGCCAACTGTGGGTAAACCTACAGACTTTGGACAGCAGCACCACCCAGATAAGGCTCTAGACCAGAGACTTGTGAACAGTTTTGACACCGACATCATGTCCCCTTTCCGGGGGATGCTTAAAAGGTGCCGGAGGCAGCAGACAATGGAAAGGTTTCTACTAAAACAGCCTAGACATGAAGAAGAACCTGCTTGTGTTAGTGCTGCCCAGTTGCCCTGCTCCTCCTCCTCTTCCAAAAAGTTTTGAAATTGTTTTGAAAAGTTTGCCATGTTTTAAAAGTTGATATTTGATGCTTTAAAAGTTGAAGTTGGATGTTTGAATGTTATTGCTTGATTAATCCTGTCCCTGTACAGTATTTATGCCTTTAAAATGCACTTTATAAAGAGTTTTGAACAGATAAAAGATTGTTTTTTTACTTTTTTCTGACCTCAGGAACGTATTAATTGGTTTTCAGTGCATTACTATGGGAAAACGTGTTTCAGTTTACAAATTGTTTGCTATACAACAAGTCCTGCAGAACTAATTAAATTCGTAAACCGAGGTATTACTGTATTCCTGTTCTGGTGACAATCTAAGAAATCTGAATTGTACATCGCTTTCAGTATTTCTGGTCAAAATAATGGGTAATTCTACCCAGTGAGTTCATCAATGAAAATTAAAACTTTGGCATTTTTATAACTTCAACATCAAAACACAATTGGAAGTTATAGCAGAATACTGTAATGCATTGAACTGTTCATTTTGGGGGTTTTAGAGCAGCCATACATGGTACCTCTACTATCCATGATAAAAAGTGCAGCAAATAAACAACATCAATGGCTAGAAAAACATCTTTGGTCTGGAACATCTTTGGTTTGGGTCTATTGGAATGAGGATTCGTATGACCACACAATATGATAGCATAGTCAGCACATGATATAATGTCTTTGAAACTCTACACAGAAGGGAATATTTGCTCCCTAACCATGGACAATTGTACAGTGCACTGGTACCTCTCATCATGCCCTGGTAGTCACCCTCATGATGTCGATCGGCTATTAAGACCAAAGGTGATACAACATGGCAATGTAGGGTGATTAAAAATTTGCTGGCTATATTTAAAAAAAAATATGTGATTTATCTCTGAGTGGGAATGTCATATTGGTAATACAGTATTCTGAAGTCAATAAATTTTGCAATTATAAATGGTTCATTGGTTTCGGTGTTGGTTTTTCTGAAGCCCATCTTTAGATATAACATTGAGGCATCACTCTGAGACAAGGAGGTGCTTAACACCACCGCACTACTGCCTCTCTTCCGGGCGTAGTCAATGACTGTGCTACACAAGGCCTTAGCGATCCCTTTCCCTCTGTGTTTCATGGGAACTGACAATCTCTTAAGCTCCACCTGGTTTTCTCCAGTGGGAGGATATGGAGGAATGGCAGCGACCATCCCCACAATTTCCCCCGCCAACTCAGCGACCCAGAAGCAGTAACCATCCTGCTCTAAGTAATATTTCCGGATATTCATCATGTCAGTAGCCAGGCTATCTGCAACATAAGTAGCATAGATATATCTGTTTAGGAGCCATAGTGCTGCCACGCTGAGAGACACCGCCATGCTGGAGAGGAGGTAAGACCCCATCACCTGTAGGAGAACCAAAAACACGGCCAGCAGGAAAGCCCAGATGTGAGGGAGACTGAGAGTGTGAAAGAAAGCGGTCTTGGTGTGTTCTTTAATGCCTCGGGAAAAGATATCTCGGACTGCATCATAATCTGAGTCCTTGTAGAGCCGAATAATGTAGTTGGGCATAGTCTTCTCCTGCAAAAGAAAATTAGAAGACTAACTCGTAAAACTTCTACAAATATATGGATTGTTCATAGTCAAAGACAAAGAGAAAGGAGTAGATGGAGTGTTCATAGTCAAAGATAAAGGAATACAAGGAACGTTCATAGTCAAAGGCAAAGGAATATGGAGTGTTCATAGTCAAAGACAAAGGAATATGGAGTGTTCATAGTCAAAGACAAAGATAAAGGAATACATGGAGTGTTCATACTCAAAGACAAAGGAATATGGAGTGTTCATAGTCAAAGATAAAGGAATACATGAAGCGTTCATAGTCAAAGGCAAAGGAATATGGAGCGGTCATAGTCAAAGATAAAGGAATACACGGAGCGTTCATAGTCAAAGGCAAAGGAATATGGAGCCTCCATAGTCAAAGATAAAGGAATACACGGAGCGTTCATAGTCAAAGGCAAAGGAATATGGAGCCTTCATAGTCAAAGGCAATGAGATATATGGAGCGTTCATAGTCAGAAACATTGGAATACATGGATCGTTCATAGTCAAAGACAAAGGAATGCATGGACAGTCCAAAGTCAAACACAATGAAATACATGGAGAATTCATAGTCAAAGACAAAGGAATACACGGAGCGTTCGTAGTCAAAGGCAAAGGAATACACGGAGCGTTCATACTCAAAGACAAAGGAATACACGGAGCGTTCGTAGTCAAAGACAAAGGAATACACGGAGCGTTCGTAGTCAAAGGCAAAGGAATACACGGAGCGTTCATAGTCAAAGACAAAGGAATACACGGAGCGTTCATAGTCAAAGGCAATGGAATACATGGTGCATTCATAGTCAAAGACAAAGGAATACACGGAGCGTTCATAGTCAAAGACAATGGAATACATGGAGCATTCATAGTTAAAGACAAAGGAATACACAGAGCGTTCATAGTCAAAGACAAAGGAATACACAGAGCGTTCGTAGTCAAAGACAAAGGAATACACAGAGCGTTCATAGTCAAAGACAAAGGAATACACGGAGCGTTCGTAGTCAAAGACAAAGGAATACACGGAGCGTTCGTAGTCAAAGACAATGGAATACATGGAGCATTCATAGTTAAAGACAAAGGAATACACGGAGCGTTGTAGTCAAAGACAATGGAATACACAGAGCGTTCATAGTCAAAGACAAAGGAATACACAGAGCGTTCGTAGTCAAAGGCAAAGGAATACATGGAGCATTCATAGACAAAGGCAAAATAATACATGGTGAAATACAAATGAATACAAAGAGCTTTCATAGTCAGAAACATTGGAATACATGGAGTGTTCATAGTCAAAGGCAAAGGAATACACGGAGCATTCATAGTCAGGAGCGCTCATAGAAATACATGGACAGTCCAAAGTCAAACACAAAGGAATACACGGAGCGTTCATAGTCAAAGGCAAAGGAATACATGGAGCGTTCATAGTCAAAGGCAAAGGAATACATGGAGCGTTCTTAGTCAGGAGCGCTCATAGTCAAAGACAATGGAATAGTAGGACTGTAGTAGGATTTCATATTAATCCATGTATTTCATGTAGCTCCCTCTATTGTGCTTCTAGAACAGTGTAGTGTATTGTAGGTAAATCATTGTGAGACTCATGGTAACTGTGTGAGTCTGTGATTAGGTCGGGTTATTGCAGGTCAGCTGGATGACTTAACAGGTTGTGTCTCTATCGCCTCCTCCTGACTCTGGAGGACCATAGACCATTCCCGAAGTTTTTAAGCAGGAAGGGGTGGAGACTTCATCTGCATGTTTTTGGGAGTCCCGCGAATCCCAGGTTTTGCCCTGGTAGAGCGGTGGACTGGTTCATAAATATGGGAGAGTCAAGCTGACAGGGGAGTCGGGTGGAAGATGGAGTGCGAAGGAGACTGTCGGTACCTGGGAGGGGTCCCCTACGTTTTCCAAGCAGCCAGGAGGGCTGGTAGTGTCTGCAGTCTGTGGAGCTGGGAGCAGTTCTACAGGGGAGAGAAGACATCTCTGCGTGTAGCTACAAGAAGCTAAGCTGATTTTTGAGGGGCTGCTAGTTCCTCACCCATAAAGGGCGGCTGCTACTGATCCGCAACAACTGACGGCTTTCAAGGAAAAGATCAGTCCAGGATCTGCCTTTGTACATAGGAAGGAAGTTGTCCCCCTTATTGATTCAAGCCAAATGGGCATCCCATAATCCCTATCTCCCTATCCAAGTTATTTCCCCTAAAAAATAACAAAGCCAAGTTCATGGACTGGTAACTGCCTCTTGGATGCAAGTCTGTGTGAGAAATACCCATTGCCTGGCTGTGCAGAGAGCTTAGGGGTACCCACAAAACAGCGGCCCGTATGAGGGTAGCTCTACATTTATTTTATTTATATTAATGTGCATGTGTTATTAATAATATAATTATTACTGGTAGTATCAGTAGTATTAGTATCATTATTATTATTATTAGTATCAGTATTAGGGCAGCACAGTGGCTAAATGGTTAGCACTTCCACCTGGCAGTACTTGGGTCGTTGGTTTGAATCCCAACCACGGCACCACCTGCCTGGAGTTTGCATGTTCTCCCTGTGCTTGCGTGGGTTTCTTCCGGGTACTCCGGTTTCCTCCCACACTCCAAAGACATGCTGGTAGGTGAATTGTCCCTAGTATGTGTATGTATGAATGTGAGTTAGGGACCTTAGATTGTACACCCCTCGGGGGCGGGACTGATGGGAATGTACAATATATATGTAAAGCACTGCGTAAATTGACGGCGCTATATGAGTACCTGAAATAAAAATAATAATGTATTATTAGTATCAGTAGTATTAGTATTATTATTAATATTAAGTATTAAACAGTACCGTAGTTATTAGTCTCTAGAAATGTATACTATACTATTGATAAAGAAAATTCACATTTAAAGTTGAACACTTGACCAATACTCTAAGGATGGTGTTCTTTAACCCCGCACCTACAGGACACTTCTACCCCCTTCCTGCCTACAGGGCACTTCTACCCCCTTCCTGCCTACAGGGCACTTCTACCCCCTCCCTGCCTACAGGGCACTTCTACCCTCTTCCTGCCTACAGGGCACTTCTACCCCCTTCCTGCCTACAGGGCACTTCTACCCCCTTCCTGCCTACAGGGCACATCTACCCCCTTCCTGCCTACAGGACACTTCTACCCCCTTCCTGCCTACAGGGCACTTCTACCCCCTTCCTGCCTACAGGGCACTTCTACCCCCTTCCTGCCTACAGGACACTTCTACCCCCTTCCTGCCTACAGGGCACTTCTACCCCCTTCCTGCCTATCGGGCACTTCTACCCCCTTCCTGCCTACCGGACACTTCTACCCCCTTCCTGCGTACCGGGCACTTCTACCCCCTTCCTGCCTACCGGACACTTCTACCCCCTTCCTGCCTACCGGACACTTCTACCCCCTTCCCGCCTACAGGGCACTTCTACCCCCTTCCTGCCTACCGGACACTTCTACCCCCTTCCTGCCTACAGGACACTTCTACCCCCTTCCTGCCTACAGGGCGCTTCTACCCCCTTCCTGCCTACCGGACACTTCTACCCCCTTCCTGCCTACAGGGCACTTCTACCCCCTTCCTGCCTACCGGGCACTTCTACCCCCTTCCTGCCTACTGGGCACTTCTACCCCCTTCCTGCCTACCGGGCACTTCTACCCCCTTCCTGCCTACAGGGCACTAATACCCCCTTCCTGCCTACAGGGCGCTTCTACCCCCTTCCTGCCTACAGGGCGCTTCTACCCCCTTCCTGCCTACCGGGCACTTCTACCCCCTTCCTGCCTACAGGGCACTTCTACTCCCTTCCTGCCCAGGCCAATTTCCAGCTTTCAGCGTGTCACACTTTGAATGACAATTGAGTGGTCATGCAACACTGTACCCATATGAATTTTGTATCATTTGTTTGAGACAGATAGAGCTTTCTTTTGGTAGTATTTCATCACCTCTGTGAGTTTTATATTTTTTGTTAAGCAAACCAAAAACAAGTGAACATTTTGAAAAAAAAAAGTTTTTTTTCTTAGTTCCTGTTATAAAATTTTGTAAATAAGTGATTTTTCTCCTTCACTGATGTGCGCTAATGAGGCTGCAGTGATGGGCACTGATAGGCTGCACTGATGGGCACTGATAGGCGACACTGATGGGCACTGATGAGGAAACACTGGTAGGTGGCACTGATGGGCATTGACAGGCATCACTGATGGGCACTGAAAGGCAGCACTCATATATGGCACTGATAGGTGGCACTGACAGGCACTGATAGGCGGCACTGATGGGCGGCACTGACTGGCAGCACTGATGCGCACTGATAGGCGGCACTGATTGGCAATGTTAGGTGGCACTGACTGGCACTGATAGGCGACACTGACTAGCACTGTTAGGCAGCACTGACTAGCACTGTTAGGCGGCACTGACTGGCAGCACTGATGCGCACTGTGGCATTGGCAGGTGGCACTGCTGGAGCTACACTGATCATCAGGGTACACTGATCATCAGTGCCCTGATGATCAGTGTACATGTCCCCTCCGAGGAATGCCGATTACCGGCTCTGCTCTCCTCTGTCAGCTCGTGGGGAGAGGAATACTGATAACCGGCATTTTCCTGTTTACATGTGATCAGCTGTGATTGGACACAGCTGATCACATGACCGAGCCGACATCTTCTGCTCTTTCCGTTGATCGGTGATCTGCTGTGTCCCAGGGACACAACGCACCACCAATTGTTGCACTGCGCACCCACCAGCACAAGGGGGAAAGTTCCACTGGCCACCAGCACAAGGGGGCAACAATCCATAGACCACCAGCACAGAGGGGCAAAATTCTACTGGCCACCAGCACAAGGGGGCAAAGTTCCACTGGCCACCAGCACAAGGGGGCAAAGTTCCACTGGCCACCAGCACAAGGGGGCAAAGTTCCACTGGCCACCAGCACAAGGGGGCAAAGTTCCACTGACATCCAGCACAAGGGGGCAAAGTTCCACTGACCACTAGTACAAGGGGGCAAAGTTCCACTGACCACCCGCACAAGGGGGAAAAGTTCCACAGACCATCAGCACAAGGGGGCAAAGTTCCACAGACCACAGCACAAGGGAGCAAAGTACCACTGACCACCAGCACAGAGGGGCAATGTCCCACTGGCCACCAGCACAAGGGGGCAACAATCCATAGACCACCAGCACAGAGGGGCAAAGTTCCACTGGCCACCAGCACAAGGGGGCAAAGTTCTACTGACCACCAGCACAAAGGGGCAAAGCTCCACTGACCACCAGCACAATGAGACAAAGTTCCACTGACCACCAGTAAAAGGGGGCAAAGTTCCACTGACCACTAGTACAAGGGGGCAAAGTTCCAATGACCACCAGCACAAGGGGGAAAAGTTCCACACACCACCAGCACAAGGGGGCAAAGTTCCACAGACCACCAGCACAAGGGAGCAAAGTGCCACTGACCACCAGCACAGAGGGGCAAAGTTCCACTGGCCACCAGCACAAGGGGGAAACAATCCATAGACCACCAGCACAGAGGGGCAAAGTTCCACTGGCCACCAGCACAAGGGGGCAACAATCCATAGACCACCAGCACAGAGGGGCAAAGTTCCACTGGCCACCAGCACAAGGGGGCAAATTTCCACTGGCCACCAGCACAAGGGGGCAAAGTTCTACTGACCACCAGCACAAAGGGGCAAAGCTCCACTGACCACCAGCACAAGGGGGCAAAGTTCCACTGACATCCAGCACAAGGGGGCAAAGTTCCACTGACCACTAGTACAAGGGGGCAAAGTTCCACTGACCACCAGCACAAGGGGGAAAGGTTCCACAGACCACCAGCACAAGGGGGAAAGTTCCACAGACCACCAGCACAAGGGAGCAAAGTGCCACTGACCACCAGCACAGAGGGGCAACATTCCACTGGCCACCAGCACAAGGGGGCAACAATCCATAGACCACCAGCACAGAGGGGCAAAGTTCCACTGGCCACCAGCACAAGGGGACAACAATCCATAGACCACCAGCACAGAGGGGCAAAGTTCCACTGGCCACCAGCACAAGGGGGCAAATTTCCACTGGCCACCAGCACAAGGGGGCAAAGTTCCACTGACATCCAGCACAAGGGGGCAAAGTTCTACTGACCACCAGCACAAAGGGACAAAGCTCCACTGACCACCAGCACAAGGAGACAAAGTTCCACTGACCACCAGTAAAAGGGGGCAAAGTTCCACTGACCACTAGTACAAGGGGGCAAAGTTCCACTGACCACCAGTACAAGGGGACAAAGTTCCACTGACCACTAGTACAAGGGGGCAAAGTTCCACTGACCACCAGCACAAGGGGGCAAAGTTCCACAGACCACCAGCACAAGGGGGCAAAGTTCCACAGACCACCAGCACAAGGGGGCAAAGTTCCACTGATCACCAGGACAAGGGAGCAAAGTTCCACAGACAAGCACAAGGGGACAAAGTTCCACTGACCACTAGTACAAGGGGGCAAAGTTCCACTGACCACCAGCACAAGGGGGAAAAGTTCCACAGACCACCAGCACAAGGGGGCAAAGTTCCACAGACCACCAGCACAAGGGGGCAAAGTTCCACTGACAAGCACAAGGGGACAAAGTTCCACTGACCACCAGCACAAGGGGGCAAAGTTCCACTGAGCACCAGCACAAGGAGACAAAGTTCCACTGACCACCAGTACAAGGGGGCAAAGTTCCACTAACCACCAGCACAAGGGGGCAAAGTTCCACAGACCACCAGCACAAGGGGGCAAAGTTCCACTGATCACCAGCACAGAGGGGCAAAGTTCCACTGACCACCAGCACAAGGGGGTAACATTCCACAGACCACCAGCACAAGGAGGCAAATTTCCACTGTCCACCAGCACAAGGGGGCAAAGTGACATCATCGCCTGGCACCACTACTCCCTTATGAGCATGTGCATGGCCCCTATGTGTGCTGTTATCTGATGCTCGGCTGCTGGGGTGATGCTAGGGTGACTTGGCTCACGTGCCGACAGAGAGGGCTGTGCTTGCCCGCGTGTGCCACAGGTTCGCCACCACTGGAATATGTACGTTAATACAGTTGACAGGTCTATAAATAAAGGTCTGCCTGTGTCTTAACTAATATTTTGAAATATACTATATGTAATACACACACATGTATTTATTATTTATTTCAGGTACTTATATAGCGCCGTCAACTTAAGCAGAGCTTTACATATATATTGTACATTCACATCAGGCCCCGCCCCTGAGGAGCGTACAATCTAAGGTCCCTAACTCACATTCATACATACACATACTAGGGACAATTTAGACAGGAGCCAATTAACTTACCAGCATGTCTGTGGAGTGTGGGAGGAAACCCACGCAGGCACAGGGAGAACAGGCATGTGTGTGTATATATACTGTATATAAATACATACTTATATAGAATTGTATGATTAACCCCTCGCCTACAGGGGACTTCTACCCCCTTCCTGCCCTGGCCAATATCCAGCTTTCAGCACTGTCGCAATTTGAATGACAATTGCGCGGTCATGCAACATTGTACCCATATGAAATTTTTATAATTTTTTTGTGACAGATAGAGCTTTATTTTGGTGGTATTTAATCACCTCGGGGATTTTATTTTTTCTTAAACAAACCAAAAACAACTGAAAATTTTGAAAAAAAAAGTTTTTTCTTAGTTTTTGTTATAAAATGTTGTAAATAAGTGATTTTTCTCCTTCACTGATGTGCGTTAATGAGGCTGCACTGATGGGCACTGATAGGCTGCACTGATGGACACTGATAAGTGGCACTGATGGGAACTGATGAGGAGGCACTGGCAGATGGCACTGATGGGCATTGACAGTCATCACTGATGGGCACTGAAAGGCAGCACTGATATATGACACTGATATATGGCACTGATAGGCGGCACTGACTGGCACTGTTAGGCGACACTGACTGGCACTGTTAGGCGGCACTGACTGGCACTGTTAGGCGGCACTGACTGGCACTGTTAGGCGGCACTGACTGGCACTGATAGGTGGCACTGACGGGCACTGATAGGCGGCACTGATGCACACTGATAGGCAGCACTGACTGGCAATGATAGGTGGCACTGACTGGCAGCACTGATTAGTATTGATAGGTGGCACTGACTGGCACTGATGGGAGACACTGAAAGGCAGCTCAGGTGGGCACTGATATGTGGCATTGATGTGGCACTGATAGGCACTGGCATGTGGCACTGTTTAGCACTTACAGCTGGCACTGATGGACACTGACAGGAGGCACTTCTGGGGCCCTGATGATCAGTGTACATGTCCCCTTCGCGGAATGCCGATTACCGGCTCTCCTCTCCTCTGTCAGCGTGACAGCTCGAGAGGAGAGAAATGCCAATAACCAGCATTTCCCTGTTTACATGTGATCAGCTGTGATTGGACAACATCTTCGGCTCTTTCTGTGGATCGGTGATCCGCTGTGTCCGAGGGACACAGCGCACCGCCGATCGCCACGCTGCGCGTTCCCTGAGCCACGCATGCGCAATGAGAATGGGAGGACGTCATATGACGTCCTCCCAGAACAAGAGAACAAGAGAACCACTATTGGACTATATAAGTTGTAAGTATGTTATTGTCCTTGGGATGGGGAAACTTATCGTGACACGAAGATTTCGATTTAATGATGAACACGTAGGGCGTCATATTGTCTGTAGATAAGAATTTTAATTAGGTGAAAGTATAGACAAAGACTGTTAAAAAAAAAATTAGGCGCATGCGCGGCCAGGGACGATGGCGGTTGCATTTTAGCTGAGCTCCGCTCATCCCCGGCCAGCACGGACTCACCTGTCACGCGCCACTGCTTCCTTGTGCACAAGGGTGAGTCACACCTACCGGCACCTCGGAGAGACCTGTATGGGGAAGATAGGGCGCTGGAAGCCCCCCTCCCCGCAGCCACAGGAGTCACGGCCCTCGCCGCTCCGGAGGTTCCTGTCTCCAGGCCGCAATCCCCGGCCTCTAGTATGGCCAGGAGCCAAGGAGAGATCCCGGCCCCCCGGTGGTCACGGAGGGTACTGCACCCTCATGCATCTCAGCCTCCATGCCTGCCTCTGCCCTGACCCAGCCCCAGATGGAGGACTCTGATCCCCAGCATATATCTAGGGGGGCAGTGGAATGCAGTGGAATCGTCATCCCTCCACCCAGATATCTCAGCAGATCGTACCATCTCCTTCCCTCACAATTTCAGCGTTGGATGATAAGCTGCAAATTTTTCTACGCAATATCACCGCATCCATATCCGCTGAGGTTGGAAAGCTGGCCTTGGATCTCAGAGGGGAAATAACTCAGATTGGAGATCGCACAAATAAATTGGAGACTGAGTTTGATGATTTGGTGCAATACGTTCATGTCCTGGAAGAGGATAACGCATATTTGAAGCATTCCATGTCCCAAATGCAGCTCCAGCAAGAGGATCTAGAAAACAGGGAACGGCGCCAAAATATCCGTATACGCGGTATGTCCGAATCTATCACTGATGCACAATTACACCGTCACCTTCTATCCTTCTTTATCGCAACCGCCCCCCTGGTTCCAGAAGCGGATTGGCGAATTGACAGGGCTCATCGCTCATTGGGCCCAAAACCTGCCGAAGGCACTAGACCACGCAACGTCATAGTTCGCTTCCACTTTTTTCAAAGCAAAGAAGCCTTATTATTAGCTGCTCGCCACACATCCTCTCTGGAATTTAAAGGTGACAGACTCCAACTCTTCTTCAACTTGTCCCCGATTACCCTGGCCAAGAGGCGAGCCCTGAAGCCGATCACCACACACCTTCAACGCCATCATGTCCCTTACCGATGGGGGTTTCCTTTCCGGCTGGTCGTAACTAGGGATAATACCCAAGTTGTGCTTCGTGATCTTCTTGAGGCGGATTCCTTCTTAAAGCGCCTGGGACTTCCACCTTTGTCAGAAGATGTGTCTCCTCTGCCACCGACTCCGTCTCGTCCATCCGCCACCCCCAACAAGATCTGGACCCCAGTCCGCGGAGGTCGGAAGAGACTTTCACGTACCCCACAACGTCCACGTCATCCTCAGTTGACCGATCCGCCTGTCTGAGGACTCTCTGGGGTGACTTTCCGGGGTGTTTCCAGTGACGATCCTTCCCTCCTGGTTTTTTTTTCTTTTTTTCCCTTGCATAATTTTCCCTCAGGTTTCTCTTTTCTGTCCGGCCGAACCATTGTTGGGTGCATTTTTTCACTTCTGTTTTGTCTGGCCGGGCATGACGACCTTTCTGATGTCCTGGTTGTCATGCTGCTCCCGATTTTGTCTAGCCATAGGCCTAGACGACTTGGGCCAAATTGTTGATCCCAAGTTTATATCCTCACGGATACTTATGTCAATCTCTGTGTTTATACCTTCATGTGTTATTTTACTGTTTTTTGTTTTTTATTCTGTTACATCGATGGTATTTCATTCCTTTTTTATGCTAACACATTTGCTTCAATCCTTGTTATTTTATAATGGCTTTGAGGTTTCTGTCATATAATGTCAAGGGCCTCAACTCCATTCAAAAACGGTGGATGGCTTTGAAGGAGTTTCAATCCTCAGGAGCAGACATTATTTTTGTCCAAGAGACCCATTTCAAATCAGCTGGCTCCTTTCGTTTTGCCTCAAGGTTTTTTCCCCAAGCCTATTCGGCCTTCGATCCCTCCGGGAAGGCTGGCGTGGCAATCTTGATTGGGTCGCACTGCTTCCTTCGGGTTGTTTCCTCCAAAGTTGACCAAAAAGGTCGCTTCATTATTTTGGAATGTATGCTTGGTGACACTCCCCTTGTTCTGTTGAATTTATACGCCCCCAATACGGGTCAATTGCAATTTCTTTCCCAAACACTAGCTGCCTTAGATTCTTTTTCCATCTCGCATGTGATTGTGGGGGGTGATTTTAATTTGATTTTTTCCCCCCATAAGGACAGGAAAGTTCTTTTTGAATCCACACCCTCAAAGCGGCAATGCTCCTCTTCAAAATCCTTTCGTAGACTGATAAGGGAGCATCGTCTCTTCGACGCTTGGCTGATTAAACACCCCACCCATAAACAATTTCCTTTCTACTCCACCCCTCACCTTAGCTATTCTCGCTTAGATCACTTTTTCATCTCTGCCCCATTGCTTCTACTCTTGGTCACTTCTGAAATTAATCCCATTACCTGGTCTGACCACGCCTCTCTGACTTTAAACCTTTTCTTTCCTCCTGCTATATCCAGACCATGTCACTGGCGCCTTAATGAGACTTTCCTCACTACAGACCTTCTTAGGGATGAATTGTCTCGGGGACTTGATACCTATTTTACCCATAATGTTGGCTCCGTAGCTTCCTCCTCAACTTTATGGGAGGCCCATAAGGCGGTATTTCGAGGACTCTGTATTTCTATGGGCTCGCGTTTAAAGAAATCTGCGGCGAGTGCTAGGGCCTCTCTTGTACATCAACTATCTTTGGCGGAACGACGGTTGATGGCCAAGCCGTCCGTTTCTGGGCTCCGGAGGGTAACATTTTTCCATGACCGCATTAAAACTCTTGGCTCCAGTAAGTCTGCACAGTCCCTCCTGTGGGTTAAACAGAAATTTTACGAATTTTCCAACAAACCCCATCGTATGTTAGTCAATCGACTTAAAGCTCAGTCTCCTTCTACGATGCCTGATCTTTTAATCCAACCAAACGGAAGCCCTACCTATGATCCTCAGGTCATGGCAACCCTTTTTGGCTCATACTATGAGAAACTGTATAACTGTTTGACCCCAGACCTTCATCCGCCTCTCACACAGTCATCCTTTGACGACTTTTTTGATTCCTTGTCACTTCCGAGACTATTACCCCCAGACATTGCCATCCTTAATGCTGACATTACGCTAAAGGAACTACTTGACACGAATAAACATCTTCCTTCTCGTAAGGCCCCGGGTCCGGATGGATTACCCTACTCTTATTATAAATTCTTTATTGGTATCCTGGCTCCCCATCTTCTTTCTCTTTATAGCGACCTTTTTAAGGGGGTCACACCCCAGACTGACTTTTCACGTGCCTATATCTCGGTTATCCCTAAACCCAATAAAGATCTCTCTATTGTAGACAACTATCGTCCGATTGCACTACTTAATTCCGACTACAAGATTTTCACTAAAATTTTAGCCAACCGATTGTCTGGAATTATTTCCAAACTCATACATAGGGACCAAGTGGGCTTTGTACCTTCCAGACATGCTGCAGATAACACCAGGAGATCTATTGATCTGGTTAACCGATCCTCCACCCCTGCTGTGTTATTGAGCTTAGACGCTCAAAAAGCTTTCGACCGGTTAAGTTGGCCTTATATGTTCATGGTCTTGGAGAGATTTGGTTTCAGAGGCCCATTTGTAGCAGCCTTGAAGGCCCTTTACTCTTCCCCATTTTCGCAGGTCAGATTAGCCTCTTTTCTCTCACTCCCTTTTCAGATGTCCAATGGCACTCGTCAGGGTTGTCCACTCTCTCCCTTGCTGTTTATTCTTTGACTGGAGCCGTTGGCCACATCCATCAGGTCGAATCCGGATATTCGCGGGATACATTCCCATACCCATGAGTACAAGTTATCGCTGTTTGCGGACGACATTCTCCTCACACTCACGAGTCCCTTTACTTCTTTACCGATTTTGCATCTGACCATGAAACAATTTGGGGCTATATCAGGCTACAAAGTTAATACGTCTAAAACTGAGGCACTCCCAATACACGTCTCACCAGCTGTTCTATCCTCGCTTCAGGAAGCTTTTCCCTACCGGTGGTGCACCCATTCTTTAAAATATTTAGGTACTAATCTTACTTCTTCTTACCAATCCATATACGAGGCCAATTTCCCTCCATTATTTATTGCAATTTCTCGCTCCCTGAAACAATGGGATGCTCTGCCCATTTCTTTCCTCGGACGCATTAATGTATTAAAAATGACAGTGTTACCTAAACTTTTATACCTGTTTGCGACCCTCCCCATCCCCGTTCCTATGCCCAAACTCCACTCTCTTCAGAAATCTTTCCTGCATTTTATTTGGCACAACAAGCGGCACAGGATTGCACGTTCTGTTTTGCTATCCTCACGATCTAGGGAGGGCTTGGGGGCTCCGGATATAATAACATATTACTACGCAACTCACCTTCGTTTTCTCATGTCATGGTCTTCCCATTATCCTCCTAACACATGGACTGAGATCGAATCCTTGCAACTGTCCCCAGCCCATCTATGTTCTCTCCTTTGGTCGACCTCAGCAGTGGATGTCTCCTCCTTTCGCCATTTATTCCTTGGTCCCATGCAATTTTCTCTGACTGTTTGTCGGAAATGTAAGGCTAAATTTTCACTGGCCTCTGATTGCTCCCCACTGACAAATATCCTCTGTAACCCTAATCTCCCAGACAACATGGCCATGTCCCGGATGTCTCATTGGGCTGTAGCTAACCTTTTTCAATTGCGTCACTTGGTACACCCGGTGACTCGTAAGTTACACTCATTCCCAGTTCTCCAGAAAAAAGCCCTTTTACCTTCTCAACACCTATATATTTATCTTCAAATACGCCACTTTTTTTCCACTTTATCACCTTCATTGACTCTGGGGAAGCCTACTCCCTTCGAACGTCTATGTATGCAGGGTCCCCATCACAGGGGTATAATCTCTAATACATATAAACTTCTTATGGAAGCCCCCTCTTTATCCAACAATACTCACCTTTATATGCGTAGGTGGTCTCAATTTATACACTGCGATATTGATTTATTGACATGGCAGAAAATTTGGGAAAATGCATCTAGATCTTCTGTCTGTGTGGTTTTTAAGGAAAATATTTACAAGATCATGATGTTATGGTACAAAACACCTGAGGTTCTGCATGCTTATAATCCGAATGCTTCTCCTGATTGCTGGCGCTGTAGAAGAGACCTCGGTTCTCTCTATCATATTTTTTGGACATGCAGCTCCATTGCTCCTTTTTGGCAGGATGTTCTCTCCTTGCTGAATTCATTGCTGCATGTCTCTCTCCCACTTGACCCACTACATTTTTTGCTGGGTTTACCATTCCCAGGACTACCAAAATTGTCCAGGAAACTCGCTGTCCATGTGCTGACCGCGGCCAGGAGAAGCATTCCTATGTGTTGGTTGTCCTCTGATCCTCCTTCAATGCCGATTTTGTACAAACTTATTGCTGATGTAAGACAGATGGAATATTTGACTGCACTACATAGTTGTTCGTTTGCTGTATTTGAGATGATTTGGCTCCCATGGGATACTTTCACTTCTTCTATGCCGGCCCACATTGCAAGGCCATGATATTTTTCACACTGTTAATTATGATTTAGCTGGTCCTGACCCTATTTAACTCTGCCATCGATGTACCTTTCTGTTATGTTTATTTTCTTTTCTGATCCTTTGAAATATATTGTTTGTATTTCACGAAAACTAATAAAAATTGTTAATATAAAAAAAAAAAAAAATTATAAACATATAGGAATTGTGGGAAAGAATAAGTTTGTCCGGAACCAGGTTTATGGTTAGTTTCAATGTTGTAGATCTTACCAACCAATCATATTGTACCTAATATGCCTGCATTGTAACAGTATAAATGAAGCTTGAATTTTCCTATGCTTTGAACACGATCTTGTATGTTCCCAGCGGTTATTAATAAACCTGTGTAATTCCCTACACGTTTAGCTAGATAGGTTTCTTGTTTCCTCTTTTTGTAGATAGAGGCTGAGTAGCAGCCTGGGATGAGTCAGCCTGGGAGAGAGGCAGGAGTTCACCTAAGGACAGGCTGGGCAGCTCTACAGATCAGGGCTTCTGGAGCCATACCACCCTTCCAGAAACATTGAGAACTTTCTAGAAGAGTGGCAGAGGAGGGGAGGAGACCCAGATCTGCATGACTAAGGGACCTTGGCCAATCCCCTGGCAGCATGCTGGTCATGGTGACGAAGGACAACCGTTAAATATCACAGAGCCTGGGGAGCAGTGTGCAGTGTCGGGTGGAAGATGGATTGAGAGGAAACTGGGAGGAGGCCACAGGGAGATGAACCTACCTACAGGCAGGATGCTGGAGAGGAAAATCTCTACTGCCTCAACGTCTCCTAGGGAGGACAACCTGTTAGCCGGGAAGGAGCCAGCTCACCATATGGCCTGAAGACAGCCACCAACCCACCACACTAACTGGAAAGGACAGCGTGAGTACTCCTACAACTCCTGGGCCATTAAAGGGGAGAGGTCGGTCAGCTGTAATACCCAATTAGCTCTCATCCAGGACTGCTTAATTGACAGTTCTTGAGCCCCCTTGCTCAGGGATACCCTCAGTGCAGCTGGGTGAAGAGGAGAATTCATCCGGGGTCTGAGGAGGTACACCAAAGGTGCTTTAAAGCTCCTTAACTGAGACTGTCGTTATTTTCTTCGATCCACATCTTTGCACATACAGTAGTTGCTAAAAAGTTGTCCTCAAGTTCTACAGTTTCTTGGACATCCCATTTACCCCCAGACCTTATCCAAGTTGCTAACCCCTAATAAAAACAACAAAACTAAGCTCAAGGACTGTTTGCTGACTCCAAGTGAGCAAAGCATGGAATATCCGTGTTGCCTGGCTGTGCAGAGCTAAGGGGACCCAAAGCTCAGCGCACCCTAAGGGGGTAGTGGTACACCTCCATCACTGAAGGTGCTGCCTGGTCCAATACATCATTATTATACTTCAGTGCTCATAGTCAAAGACAAAGGAATACATGGAGCATTCGTAGTCAAAGACAAAGGAATAGACGGAGCATTCATAGTCAAAGACAAAGGAATACACGGAGCGTTCGTAGTCAAAGACAAAGGAATACACGGAGCGTTCATAGTCAAAGACAAAGGAATACACGGAGCGCTCGTAGTCAAAGACAAAGGAATACACGGTGCGTTCCTAGTCAAAGACAAAGGAATACACAGAGCGTTCCTAGTCAAAGACAAAGGAATACACGGAGCGTTCGTAGTCAAAGACAAAGGAATACACGGAGCGTTCCTAGTCAAAGACAAAGGAATACACGGAGCGTTCGTAGTCAAAGACAAAGGAATACACGGAGCGCTCCTAGTCAAAGACAAAGGAATACACGGAGCGTTCATAGTCAAAGACAAAGAAATACACGGAGCGTTCCTAGTCAAAGACAAAGGAATACACGGAGCATTCGTAGTCAAAGACAAAGGAATACACGGAGCGTTCGTAGTCAAAGACAAAGGAATACACGGAGCGTTCATAGTCAAAGACAAAGGAATACACGGAGCGTTCGTAGTCAAAGACAAAGGAATACACGGAGCGTTCGTAGTCAAAGACAAAGGAATACACGGAGCGTTCATAGTCAAAGACAAAGGAATACACGGAGCGTTCGTAGTCAAAAACAAAGGAATACACGGAGCGTTCGTAGTCAAAGACAAAGGAATACACAGTGCGTTCGTAGTCAAAGACAAAGGAATACACGGAGCGGTCATAGTCAAAGACAAAGGAATACACGGAGCATTCGTAGTCAAAGACAAAGGAATACACGGAGCGCTCGTAGTCAAAGACAAAGGAATACACAGAGCGTTCATAGTCAAAGACAAAGGAATACACAGTGCGTTCATAGTCAAAGAAAAAGGAATACACGGAGCGTTCATAGTCAAAGACAGGAATACACGGAGCATTCATAGTCAAAGTTAAAGGAATACACGGAGCGTTCATAGCCAAAGACAAAGGAATACACGGAGCATTCGTAGTCAAAGACAAAGGAATACACGGAGCGTTCGCAGTCAAAGACAAAGGAATACACGGAGCGTTCGCAGTCAAAGACAAAGGAATACACGGAGCGTTCGCAGTCAAAGACAAAGGAATACACGGAGCGTTCATAGTCAAAGACAAAGGAATACACGGAGCGTTCGTAGTCAAAGACAAAGGAATACACGGAGCGTTCGTAGTCAAAGACAAAGGAATACACGGAGCGTTCGTAGTCAAAGACAAAGGAATACACGGAGCGTTCGTAGTCAAAGACAAAGGAATACACGGAGCGTTCGTAGTCAAAGACAAAGGAATACACGGAGCGTTCATAGTCAAAGACAAAGGAATACACGGAGCGTTCGTAGTCAAAGACAAAGGAATACACAGTGCGTTTGTAGTCAAAGACAAAGGAATACACGGAGCGTTCATAGTCAAAGACAAAGGAATACACGGAGCATTCGTAGTCAAAGACAAAGGAATACACGGAGCGTTCGTAGTCAAAGACAAAGGAATACACAGAGCGTTCATAGTTAAAGACAAAGGAATACACAGTGCGTTCATAGTCAAAGAAAAAGGAATACACGGAGCGTTCATAGTCAAAGACAAAGGAATACACGGAGCGTTCGTAGTCAAAGACAAAGGAATACACGGAGCGTTCATAGTCAAAGACAAAGGAATACACGGAGCGTTCATAGTCAAAGAAAAAGGAATACACGGAGCGTTCATAGTCAAAGACAAAGGAATACACGGAGCGTTCGTAGTCAAAGACAAAGGAATACACGGAGCGTTCATAGTCAAAGACAAAGGAATACACGGAGCGTTCGTAGTCAAAGACAAAGGAATACACAGTGCGTTCGTAGTCAAAGACAAAGGAATACACGGAGCGTTCATAGTCAAAGACAAAGGAATACACGGAGCATTCGTAGTCAAAGACAAAGGAATACACGGAGCGTTCGTAGTCAAAGACAAAGGAATACACGGAGCGTTCATAGTCAAAGACAAAGGAATACACGGAGCGTTCGTAGTCAAAGACAAAGGAATACACAGTGCGTTCGTAGTCAAAGACAAAGGAATACACGGAGCGTTCATAGTCAAAGACAAAGGAATACACGGAGCATTCGTAGTCAAAGACAAAGGAATACACGGAGCGTTCGTAGTCAAAGACAAAGGAATACACAGAGCGTTCATAGTTAAAGACAAAGGAATACACAGTGCGTTCATAGTCAAAGAAAAAGGAATACACGGAGCGTTCATAGTCAAAGACAAAGGAATACACGGAGCGTTCGTAGTCAAAGACAAAGGAATACACGGAGCGTTCGTAGTCAAAGACAAAGGAATACACGGAGCGTTCGTAGTCAAAGACAAAGGAATACACAGTGCGTTCGTAGTCAAAGACAAAGGAATACACGGAGCGTTCATAGTCAAAGACAAAGGAATACACGGAGCATTCGTAGTCAAAGACAAAGGAATACACGGAGCGTTCGCAGTCAAAGACAAAGGAATACACGGAGCGTTCGCAGTCAAAGACAAAGGAATACACGGAGCGTTCGCAGTCAAAGACAAAGGAATACATGGAGCGTTCGTAGTCAAAGACAAAGGAATACACGGAGCGTTCGTAGTCAAAGACAAAGGAATACACGGAGCATTCATAGTCAAAGACAAAGGAATACACGGAGCATTCCTACTCAAAGACAAAGGAATACATGGAGCGTTCCTAGTCAAAGACAAAGGAATACACAGAGCATTCGTAGACAAAGACAAAGGAATACACGGAGCGTTCGTAGTCAAAGACAAAGGAATACACGGAGCGTTCATAATCAAAGACAAAGGAATACACGGAGCGTACGTAGTCAAAGACAAAGGAATACACAAAACGTTCATAGTCAAAGACAAAGGAATACACGGAGCATTCATAATCAAAGACAAAGGAATACACGGAGCGTACGTAGTCAAAGACAAAGGAATACACGGAGCGTTCGTAGTCAAAGACAAAGGAATACACGGAGCGTTCGTAGTCAAAGACAAAGGAATACACAGTGCGTTCGTAGTCAAAGACAAAGGAATACACGGAGCGTTCATAATCAAAGACAAAGGAATACACGGAGCATTCGTAGTCAAAGACAAAGGAATACACGGAGCGTTCGTAGTCAAAGACAAAGGAATACACAGAACGTTAATAGTCAAAGACAAAGGAATACACAGTGCGTTCATAGTCAAAGAAAAAGGAATACACGGAGCGTTCATAGTCAAAGACAGGAATACACGGAGCATTCATAGTCAAAGTTAAAGGAATACACGGAGCGTTCATAGTCAAAGACAAAGGAATACACGGAGCATTCGTAGTCAAAGACAAAGGAATACACGGAGCGTTCGCAGTCAAAGACAAAGGAATACACGGAGCGTTCGCAGTCAAAGACAAAGGAATACACGGAGCGTTCGCAGTCAAAGACAAAGGAATACACGGAGCGTTCATAGTCAAAGACAAAGGAATACACGGAGCGTTCGTAGTCAAAGACAAAGGAATACACGGAGCGTTCATAGTCAAAGACAGGAATACACGGAGCATTCATAGTCAAAGTTAAAGGAATACACGGAGCGTTCATAGTCAAAGACAAAGGAATACACGGAGCATTCGTAGTCAAAGACAAAGGAATACACGGAGCGTTCGCAGTCAAAGACAAAGGAATACACGGAGCGTTCGCAGTCAAAGACAAAGGAATACACGGAGCGTTCGCAGTCAAAGACAAAGGAATACACGGAGCGTTCGTAGTCAAAGACAAAGGAATACACGGAGCGTTCGTAGTCAAAGACAAAGGAATACACGGAGCGTTCGTAGTCAAAGACAAAGGAATACACGGAGCGTTCATAGTCAAAGACAAAGGAATACACGGAGCGTTCGTAGTCAAAGAAAAAGGAATACACGGAGCGTTCATAGTCAAAGACAGGAATACACGGAGCATTCATAGTCAAAGTTAAAGGAATACACGGAGCGTTCATAGTCAAAGACAAAGGAATACACGGAGCATTCGTAGTCAAAGACAAAGGAATACACGGAGCGTTCGCAGTCAAAGACAAAGGAATACACGGAGCGTTCGCAGTCAAAGACAAAGGAATACACGGAGCATTCATAGTCAAAGACAAAGGAATACACGGAGCATTCCTACTCAAAGACAAAGGAATACATGGAGCGTTCCTAGTCAAAGACAAAGGAATACACAGAGCATTCGTAGACAAAGACAAAGGAATACACGGAGCGTTCGTAGTCAAAGACAAAGGAATACACGGAGCGTTCATAATCAAAGACAAAGGAATACACGGAGCGTACGTAGTCAAAGACAAAGGAATACACGGAGCGTTCATAGTCAAAGACAAAGGAATACACGGAGCGTTCATAATCAAAGACAAAGGAATACACGGAGCGTACGTAGTCAAAGACAAAGGAATACACGGAGCGTTCATAGTCAAAGACAAAGGAATACACAGAGCGTTCATAATCAAAGACAAAGGAATACACGGAGCGTACGTAGTCAAAGACAAAGGAATACACGGAGCGTTCATGTGGACACACATGGACACAACCACCAAGTTTCAATCCCCTCCTTGTAAGTGCATCAGATGGATAAATGAGGTAGTCTACAGGTATAATAGAGTAAGGAATCTCTGTTTGTTCAATGCTCTCTGGCCCCCTACTCCCTGTTGTGTTTGACACCTTTTGTATAGATGATGAAGTACAAAGAAATCTGAAAAAAAAGGGGTCCAGCCCAACAAATTTGGGAAACCTCTTACCCTTTTGAGGATTTACCCCCCTTCCTGACCAGGCCATTGTTTGCATTACGGCGCTGGGTGATTTTAACTGACAATTGCGCGGTCATGCAACGCTGCACCCAGATGAAATTTACGTCCTTTTTTTCCCCACGAATTAAGCTTTCTTTCGGTGGTATTTGATCACCTGTGCAGTTTTTATTACTTGCGCTATTAAAAAAAAGACCAACAATTTTGAGAAAAAAAACAATATTTTTTACTTTATGCTATTAACCTCCCTAGCGGTCTGATTATGTCCACATTTCTGTGCTCAAAGCGGTACATTTTTTGCATGGAAATATGTATTTTTTTTATTGTCGGCCTGTAATTTTTAGAAATAACTCCCTGAAATCTGTCTGAAGAAGAGTCTAGTAAACATCCCGGGGAGGATAAAATCATATTATAATTTAATAAATAATCATAAAAAATAATAATATAGTAATAAAAAATTTAATTCAATAATATAATCAAACCAAAAACACTGAAATGTGAAATAGAGCGCCAAGTTCGCACATCGCCGAGCTCAGTCGCAGAATCGTTTTCAGTGTCTGATGAGGAATTTCGTAGAACTTTGTAATTGGTTGTCAAAGCCACAATATTCTGAAAAGATAACTTGGTGGCTTCCCATATGTGGCTCCAGTCAACAGGGTCTAGGGTGGTTCCAAGGTCCCTCTCACATTTAGTAGCATATGAAGGGGAGTTGGTGTTTATGGGCACCTATATATACTGTATATATGTCTGAAAAAAGGCCTCTCCTATGGGGATCACTTTTGCAGGCCTGCTCAAAAAGAGATAATTGGGGGGGTCGAAGGGTCAGGTGGGATCATGGGAGTTAGAAAATGTTTTATCTGGAGATAACTGAAGAGTTCTGATAAGGGGAAAGTTTAGGACTTACATAGAGAAGGAAATGGTTTAATGACTGATGAGGAAACAAATTTGCATGGTTGGATCAAGCCAGCGGAGGACCATGCAGAGAAAGAGGCTTGGGATGTGCATGTTGGGTAGAATGCCGGGTTATGGAGAAAGATGAGCATGGGGTTGTGGGCTCATTGCAGGCCACAACGCGTTTTAAGCCTGTCCCAGATGGAAAGGTAATGGCGTGTTTTTGGGACTGCAACATGGGATTGGTCCAGCCACAAAAGGTTAGCCACCAATAGGGGGGTCACACTCAACAGAGTCCAGTGCCACCCATAAGGAACTTCTCTGGTGGCATGGTACAGTGCCTTGAAAAATTATTCACACACCTTGAAATTTTCCACATTTTGTCATGTTAAAACCAAAAATGGAAATGTATTTTATTGGGATTGGATGTGATGGACCAACACAAAGTGGCACATAATTGTGACGTGGAAGGAAAATGAGAAATGATTTCCAACATTTGTGACCAATAAATCTGTGAAAAGTGTGGCGGCATTTGTATTCGGCCCTCCAGAGTCAATACTTTGTTGAATCCCCTTTCACTGCGAATACAGTTGCAAGTCTTTTTGGGGATGTCTCTCCCAGCTTTGCACATCTAGAGAGGGACATTTCTGCCCGTTCTTCTTTGCAGAATCACTCAAGCTCTGTCAGATTGGATGGAGAGTGTCTGGGAACAGCAATTTTCAGGTCTGGCCACAGATTCTCCATTGGATTTGGGTCTGGACTGTGACTGGGCCATTCTAACACATGAATATGCTTTGATCTGAACCATTCCATTGTAGCTCTGGCTGGATGTTTCGGGTCGTTGTCCTGCTGGTAGGTCAAGATTTTGGGATAACTTAGGCCCCTTCTTCAGGCCTTATACATTTTGTAACTAAGGTAGCCAATAAAAAATATCAAGTAAACTCCATATTTTCTGTGCTATATTCAAGAGTGGTTCAGGAATATCAAAGTATCCCTTAGCCCCGGTTCACATATATTTTCGGCCGTGTTGGCCGCGCTTTGCACGGTCACGAGAGCCCATTCATGTGAATGGACTCCCGTGCCCTGGAACACGCAGGGAAGAAGTCCCTGCACTTCTTTGGAAACCGCAGCCTGCACGGGAACCTCGGTTCCCAGTACGGTTGCGATTTCCAGTGCAGGCGGCATGCCATTAGAATTAATGGCACCCGCCCGCAGACCCGCATTCATCTGTGCAGGTGTTGCAGCTGATCGATTTTCGTGCGGATCCGCAGCGGCACCACATATGTGAATTTACCCTTAAAGTGGTTGTAAACCCTTACATATACCTGTCACGGTCGCCCGATCGCCACCCTCAACATGCGACAATCGCACGACCGCGACCAACAATAATATGTCACGCCCGCGGCGTCAGACCCCAGACCTTCTCACCAAACTCGTGACCAAAGGACCGGCCGATCTAAAACCGCAATGTGACGTGCGTAACAATGCCACACTCAGCTGCGCCCTGCACAACGATTGTCCAGCTAATGGAACGCAATCGACGCACCGGCAGCCTGAATGCGCTTGTTACTGGATCAGGTTAATCACGCAACTAACCCTTCACTGCCACCACCCCTTTTTGTACAGAGAAAGGGGAAACTCTCTTTATCCAATATACACTGTAATGGTTGAAAAGTCATCTGTCCAATACGGTCACCGCAGGCCGATTGGGCAGAGGATTAAACAAACACAGTAGCGTCTCTTCAAAAGGCAGGAATTCGTGAACTGCAAGTAAGCGCTTAGAAACAGTTTAACACTTTCAGAAAGAAAAATTTATTACTAAAAGAGTCAAACAGGTGCAATAAAATATTTACAAAGAAAATGTAACTAAGGTATATATTTATATATACATAGAAAACAGCTCAGCACAGAGATAACTGAGAAGTTAAAAGGTTAAGTTACTTGCCATGTTCAGCCTTAAGGTAAGCAGATCCAAGTTGCAGAGCGGAAAGGGTCTTTGATCTCCTGCTGTTACGATGTTAAAATTAGGAGATCTCTTCAGCTTCACCCTTTAGGCCTGTTACCTGAGTTTTTAAAAGGTCCCCCAGCAGGGGGAATGGCTCTCAGTAACTGATCAATACGCTGTTTTGGGAAGGGTCAGTCGGGTGAACTCTGAATTAGAACCAACATCTGTCATAATCCATGACATGAAACATAGGGGAAAACCAGATCTGTTAAAAATGTTATCTTGTTTGTGCTTCTGGGGAATGCCTTGAACTCTTGAGAAGTTTCTGCCATCCTTCCCCGAGGTGTGAAATCACACAGGTCCCTTGGATGGAGAGGCTGCTGTCTCTATGGGGGCTTTGTAGTGCTGGGCCCCCTGCTGCTCCAGCCTGCCAGCAACTTTTAACACTTACACATCTGTCCCTGTGCCTATCAGGAAGGGAGGGGGTGGAAAATAAATGATTGAGGAATACTTCTAATAAAAAAGGGGAACTCGGCGTCCAACTCTGATGAGCAAGTTTGCTACAATACCCAGTGATGAGACTGACCTCAAGTGAAACACAGAGACAGAAACAAAGCCTCCCACGTAAGTTGTACCTGTTTATCTGTAGTCTTTTCTCCTCTACAGTTATTTCAAAGTCGAGAATTTTTTAAAGCTCGTCTGAGCTGTCAGAAGAAAGGAGACAGAGAACTGAAATTACACATTGCAGAGCTCAGTGTTGGGAGCTGTAAGAGCTGATTGGAGGGAAGGGACTCACCCCTTCAACATAGAACAAAGGAACAGAGCTGAGGATGTCTATCACCAGCAGTGCGCTTAAAGTAGAAGTAAAGTCTTTCTTTTTTACCTTGTACCTCCTATAATAAGACTTACCTGTAGGTATAATGAATATCTCCTATACTTACACTGTTTATGAGATATTCACACAGATGCAGCCAGTGACGTCCCTGGTGCATGTACTCTGAAGTGACAGCATACCGTGTTGGACCTTCAGAGCTCTGTGGTGGAGCCAAGGGCTCCCATGCGCATTTGTTGGAGTGATGTTATCGTGGAGCCTGTGAACCCGGATAGGAGACCGGGTGAAGATGGCTCGGCAAAGGGAGCCTTAACAGCGTTGCGTGGAGGGCTCTGTGTAAAGGTAAGTCCGTCATAATGTACTAGTATGCGGTGCATACTTGTACATTATGACCTAAACCTGCAGGGGCCCATTGTTTTTTTTCTGGCAGTTTACTACTGCTTTAAGCTCCCTTCCCTGTTATCTTTTATCTCTTCCTGTCAGGATAACTTGTCAGAAGTGACTCATGGTAACCCTAAGTACACACTATAGCTATATGCTTTGTTCATATTTGTCCATACGTCTGAAGGTTAGTGTGTCAGCACCCAAATATTGCAGAGTTTCTAAAAGCATCTGTTTGCAGAACCAGGTCATCAGCTTACTTCCTCCCCCTCATTTCCTGTGGAACAATGTGTTCCAGTCTAGCAGCTGACACCCTAACTTTCAGTTGGTGATATTTTATCTAAATGTGAAACCGCATAGGCTTTCATCCTGAACTTCTCAGAATGTATTTTACAAAAGGTAAAGAGGAAACATATGCATTGTGACGTAATTGTTGATATATACACCATGTAAGATGCTTTTCAAGGCACTTAGCTTGCAGACACGAGTCTGGCTAGGTCAACCAGCTGGTAAATAAAAAGCTTGTTTTCCTCAAGTTTGGTTCCGGAGTTTTTCTGAAATTCCCAAAGTTGCCATTACATTACAACCACTTTAACTAAACTAAGTGTAACTGATAGGAAACTACAATACATTGCTATATATGCTACAGAAAATGCCCAAATCACTGGTTATGTGGAATGTCATATTGGTAGAGCAAGCTTCTGAGGTCATCTGTAGGTATTGACCATCACTGGTTATGTGGAATGTCATATTGGAGTGACAGACTTTTGAGTCCATCTGTAAGTATTGACCATCATTGGAATGTCATATTGGTAGAACACGCTTTGCTTTGGAGGTCATCTGTAGGTACTGACTATCACTGGTGATGTAGAATGTCATACTGGCAAAACAAACTTTTGAGCACATCTGTAGGTATTGGCCACCACTGGTCATGTGGAATGTCATATCCGTAGAACACACTTTTGAGGTTATCTGTAGGTACTGACCATCACTGGTCATGAGGAATATCATACTGGTAGAACAAGCTTTTGAGCACACCTGTAGGTTCTGACCATCAATCATCATGAGGAATGTCAATATTGGTAGAACAAGCTTTTGCAATTATCCGTAAGTACTGACCATCACTGCACATGTGTAATATACTGGTAGAACAAGCTTTTGAGCACATCGGTAGGTATTGACCATCACTGGTCATGTGGAATGTCATACTGGAATGACAGACGTTTGAGTTCATCTGTAAGTATTGACCATTATTGGAATGTCATATTGGTAGAACAAGCTTTTGAGCACATCTGTAGGTATTGGCCACCACTGGTCATGTGGAATGTCATATCCGTAGAACACACTTTTGAGGTTATCCGTAGGTACTGACCATCACTGGTCATGAGGAATATCATACTGGTAGAACAAGCTTTTGAGCACATCAGTAGGTGTTGACCATCACTGGTCATGTGGAATGTCATATTGGTAGAACACGCTTTGGAGGTCATCTGTAGGTACTGACTATCACTGGTCATGTAGAATGTCATACTGGTAGAACAAACTTTTGAGCACATCTGTAGGTATTGGCCACCACTGGTCATGTAGAATGTCATATCCGTAGAACACGCTTTGGAAGTCATCTGTAGGGACTGACCCTTAGTGGTCATGAGAAATGTTATATTGGTAGAACGCTTTTGAAGACATCTGTAGGTATTGACCATCACTGGTTATGTCGAATGTTATACTGAAAGGAAAAGCTTTTGAGGTCAAGTACTTTTCTGAAGGGCATTGGCTGATAAAACACATGAATTAGTCTGAATTCCAGGTTTTCATACATCCTCAGTGCATCAGTCTGAGCTGAAGTTGTTGTTGCTATAATCGCCTTGCAGCCCCTTTTCTGAGCGAAGTCCACCATCGTCCTGACCAGTGCCCTGGCTATGCCTTTTCTGCGGTGGTTCTTGGATACAGAAAGTCTCTTGATTTCTAAATGTTTTTTATCGTCAGGGAAAGAGGGAAGAATAGCCGCCACTATCCCCACAACCTCTCCTCTCATCTCTGCCACCCAAAAGCAGCGACCATCCCTCTCCAGGTAGTATTTCTGAATGTCCAACAAGTCATTGGCGAGAGCTTTTTGGATGGAGGACAGGAACACATATCGGGCTCCAAGCCATAAGCAGACAACGAGCAAGACCAAAGCAGCGATGGAGGCAGGAACAAGTGTGGGATTTAGCAGAGGAAGAAAGAGCAAAGACAGAAGGGGGAGGTAGATGTGCGGCAGATGTAAAGCTTGTCTAAAGGCCCTGTTAATGAGCTCCATTCTACTGGCAGCAAACAGCCCCCTGACCATGTGATAATCAGAATCCTTGTACAGCCGGACTGTGAACTGAGACATGATAATGCTGAAAAGTAATGATAATATACAAGGTGTTAATACTTCAGTGGAAACTGATTGCATTTCATATCACGTCTGTAGATCCTCAATATCTAGCTGTACAGTGACCAACCGTGCTAAATGGCGGCTGATATAAGAACTATTGTATAGTCTACATCATTGGTCTCCAAACTGTGGCCTGCCACTGACACTGACAAAAGAACACTATTCCTCCTATTGATACCAATGATGGGGCACTATTCCTCCCACTGACACCAATGATGGGGCACTATTCCTCCCACTGATACCAATGATGGGGCACTATTCCTCCCACTGACACCAATGATGGGGCACTATTCCTCCCACTGATACCAATGATGGGGCACTATTCCTCCCACTGACACCAATGATGGGGCACTATTCCTCCCACTGACACCAATGATGGGGCACTATTCCTCCCACTGATACCAATGATGGGGCACTATTCCTCCCACTGATACCAATGATGGGGCACTATTCCTCCCACTGACACAAACGATGGGGCACTATTCCTCCCACTGACACCAATGATGGGGCACTATTCCCCCCACTGATACCAATGATGGGGCACTATTCCTCCCACTGACACCAATGATGGGGCACTATTCACCCCCACTGATACCAATGATGGGGCACTGTTCCTTCCACTGATACCAATGATGGGGCACTATTCCTCCCACTGACACCAATGATGGGGCACTGTTCCTCCCACTGACACCAATGATGGGGCACTATTCCTTCCACTGACACCAATGATGGGACACTATTCCTTCCACTGACACCAATGATGGGGCACTATTCCTCCCACTGATACCAATGATGGGGCACTATTCCTCCCACTGACACCAATGATGGGGCACTATTCCTCCCACTGACACCAATGATGGGGCACTATTCCTCCCACTGATACCAATGATGGGGCACTGTTCCTCCCACTGATACCAATGATGGGGCACTATTCCTCCCACTGATATCAATGATGGGGCACTATTCCTCCCACTGACACCAATGATGGGGCACTATTCCTCCCACTGATACCAATGATGGGACACTATTCCTCCCACTGATACCAATGATGGGGCACTATTCCGCCTACTGATACCAATGATGGGGCACTATTCCTCCTACTGATACCAATGATGGGGCACTATTCCTCCCACTGACACCAACAACGGGGCACTATTCCTCTCACTGACACCAACAAGGGGGCTATTCCTCCCACTGACATCAACAAGGGGGATATTTCTCCCACTGACACCAACAAGGGGGGTCTATTCCTCCCACTGACACCAATGATGGGGCACTGTTCCTCACATTCACACCAACAATTGGACACTATTCCTCTCACTGAAACAAACCATGGGCACTATTCCTCCCATTGACACCAACAACGGGGGACTATTCCTCCCACTTACACCAACAATGGGGCACTACTCCTCCCACAGACACCAACAAGGGGGGCTATTCCTCGCATTGACACCAACGATGGAGCACTGTTCCTCACATTCACACCAACCAAGGGGCACTATTCCTCCCACTGACACCAACAACGGGACTATTTCTCCCACTGACACCAACAACCGGGCACTATTTCTCCAACTTACACCAACAATGGGGCACTATTCCTCCCACTGACACCAATGATGGGGCACTATTCCTCCCACTGACACCAACAAGGGGGGCTATTCCTCACATTCACACCAACCAAGGGGCACTATTTCTCCAACTTACACCAAGAATAGGGCGCTATTCCTCCCCAAATGCCAAAGACGCATTGCTTACTCCCAATGAAGAAGGACAATTTCTACTCCCAATGGCCGCAGTCCAGTTCCCCCTAAAGTCTGAAAGGCAGTAAACTGTCCCTTTGTTTAGAAAGTTTGGAGACCCCCTGATTTAAGGGATGCTAAAATTTGACGCCTGGATGTTCAACCACAACTCTTACCAATTTTCCCACATCTACACTCTTATGCAGGCCATAGACAGTTCGTTTATCGGCCGATTTTTCATCCGAAAAACAAAACATCGGTCGTTCTGTTGCCACAAATGATTGCGAAAATTGGCCGTTTTTCATAAATTTTCCAGCATGACCGATAAACGAAATGAGGAGGAACCGCGAAACTCGGCCGATGCCTAACAGTGAGAACATCGGCTGATTATTCTTTTGGACAAAAAATAAACGAACCGTCTATGGCCTGCATTAGGGACTTATGTAGGCCATAGATGGGTCGAAAACCAGCCGTTTTTAAAAAAAAAAAAACGCAAAATCGGTTGTTCAATAGGCTGACGTTACCATCAACGGTAAAAAAAATCAGCCGATTTTCGTCCCGTCTACACCCGGCATTTAATTACTTCTGTCCCTGCAGAGAGCTCCGCTATTATATTTCACATGAAAAAGTCTTGTGGTTGCAACAATGTATCCATTTGTGTCCATTTGTATCCATTTCAGATACAGATGTTTTTATATTTCAAATACATTTTTCTTCCATATGGGAGTGGCTAGGTGGTTAGCACTTCCACCTGGCAGTACTAGGGTCGTTGGTTCAAATCCCAACAACACCTGCCTGGAGTTTGTAAGTTCTCCCCGTGCCTGCGTGTGTTATTATTATTTCAGGTACTTATATAGCGCCATCAATTTACGCTTTACATATATATTGTACATTCACATCAGGCCCGCCCCCGAGGAGCGTACAATCTAAGGTCCCGAACTCACATTCATACATACACATACTAGGGACAATTTAGACAGGAGCCAATTCACCTCCCAGCATGTCTTTGGTGTGTAGGAGGAAACCGGAGTACCCGGAGGAAACCCATGCAGGCACAGGGAGAACATGCAAACTGCAGGCAGGTGGTGCCGTGGTTGGGTTTCCTCCGGGTACTCCGCTGTCCTCCCACACTCCATGCTGGTCGGTTAATTGGCTCCTGTCTAAATTGCATGTATGAATGTGAGTTAGGGACCTTAGATTGTACGCTCCTCGGGGGCGGGGCCTGATGTGAATGTACAATATATATGTACAGCGCTGCGCAAATTGACGGCGCTATATAAGTACCTGAAATAAATAAATAAATTATTGGACTTTTTTTAAAATAAAAACATGTAGCAGAATACATTTTGGCCTAAATTTATGAAGAAATTTGATTGTATTGGATATGTTTCATAACAGAAAGTAGAATATATTGGGGTTTTTACCTCAAAAATCTTTAGTCTTTTTTTGTTTATATAATAAAAAAAATATAAAAAAAAAACAGTGGTGATCAAATACCTCCAAAAGAAAGCTCTCTTTGTGTGAAAAATAAAATGATATACATTTAATTTGGGTAGAGCATTGCATGACTGAGCAATTGCCAATTAAGGTAGCACGGTGCTGAACAGCTTGGTCGTGAAGGGGGTAAAACCTTCCGGAGATCAAATTGGACAGGTGTGTGGGTGCGGGTGTACAGCCCTGAACATGGACAGTGTGCATTGGGGGCCACTCACACCTACCCGCCTGTTAGTCGGGTTCAGGGGCGGACTGACCATTTGGAAATGCGGGCACTGCCCGAGGGCCCGGGATCAGTAGGGGGCCCCATGAGATGCCCCTGGTACCTTTTTCATAGGCTTTTTTGAGTTTGGGCAAGGACAAAGGGGCCCCATGATCCCCTATTGCCCGGGGGCCCCATGAGTTGTCAGTCCGCCCCTGGTTGAGTTTTTGTGTGTTTGTATAGCTGCTGCGTTCCCCGGCCACACGCGGGTTGAATTCTGAATTCGAAAATCTTTTCTAGGAATTTCTGTTCGAATTTTGCACCATTAGTGGGGCCACAGCAACGGCCGATTTTCGAGCGACCGTCAAATTTGAGTGATCGGACATGTTGGAAATTTTTTGAAAAACGAACAAATTTCTAATCAATGGTGGGAGAAAAAAAGAAACGAGCGTGAGCTGACCTGGAGAGAAACGAAAATTCTTGGCCATGAAAATTCTTTTCTGTAGCAACACGAGGTGAAATGACAGGCTTGGTTGGTCAAATTTCAAAATCAATGGCGGCGCCATCGGATTACAAAATGCCCAAAAATTCTGATTTTCTAAAGAAAATTAGTTCGGAACTCGACCCGTGTATGGGCTACATTAGAGTAAGGGCAGGTTCACACTGTAGAAACACAGTCCAGATGCGTTCCGGGTGTGTTTCTGCATGCGCGTATTTGTAAACCGGCCCTAAGTATAAATCCTGATTTTTTTGGGGGGAATGACAATAAGCAGCAGCACCAATCGCAGCCTCTCACCAGGCGATCAGACCCCCGCGCGGTAGTGCGTCTTATATCAGCGTGCTGTCCTCCATCCCCAGCCTTGGAACCATATGCGATCTCACAGCAGCAGGTGGCTCAATGGCACTCAGGACCTCCAGAGTACAGCAGCAGGGCTCCGCCATGTACAAGGATAAATCGCATATAAACGCAGCTGCCAGCTCCAGCATCTCCTCCACCTCCGCCAGCTCCAGCGCCTCTGCCACCTCCACCAGCTCCTCCACCTCCAGAAGCTCCTCCAGCTTCACTAGCTCTGCCACCTCCACCAGCTCCTCCACCTCCAGCAGCTCCACTAGCTCTGCCACCTCCACCAGCTCCTCCACCTCCACCAGCTCCTCCAGCTCCACTAGCTCTGCCACCTCTGCCAGCTCCGGCAGGTGTAAAGACATCAGCACAAGCATCGGTGATCAGGAGGAGTCCCGCGAGGAACGTGCCCGGGGGATGGATGATGGTGGCAGCTGACGTGTCGTCTCCATGGTGGTGTCTCTCGGGATGACCTGTGTAACAACGAGCTTCACACTCTGCTCTGCCCCCGGCAAAACGCACGATCGCACACAAGTCGATTTCTTATCAGCATCATTTTAATAAAGTATTAAAGTAATACAGAAAACACTTTGATTCTCTAAATATATTTTGGCTTCGGTCTCCAAAAACTGAGACGTCTGCTGCATGATTTAGGCTACAATTCACACTTGTGCGACTTCAAAATTGTGCAATTTTTATTGAGATTTGATGCAACTTTAATGCGTCTTTGATGGGAGTTTGGTGGAACTTTGGATGAGTGCAACTTTGGTGCAATTTTGGATTTGACCAAGGATAATGGTTTCTGCTGTACACAAGTCGCACGTACAACATTCAGGTGTGACTTTCATGGGTCTTTGGAGGGTTTACATGAAGTCTATGGCCCTCAAGTCGCATGAAAGTCAGAACAAAGTAGTTCAGGAACTACTTTGAAGTTAATGCAACTTGAAGTCGCACAGATATGAATGGTACCCATAGGGAAGCATGGGGGGCGGCTTGTCATGTGACTTTGTGCCCCAAAGTCACATAAGTGTGAATGGACCCTTAGAGATCCTCTCACTTCCCCTTAAGGCTCCATTCACACTTATGTGACTTGTCAAGCGACTTTGGGGTCCAAAGTCACATGACAAGTCACCCCCCCATGTTTCCCAATGTGTACCATTCATATCTGTACGACTTCAAAGTAGTTCCCACGCTACTTTGTTCCGACTTTCATGCTACTTGAGGCCCATATTCTTCATAAAGATGCATGAAAGTCGCACCTGAATGTTGTACATGCGACTTGTGTGCAACTTTGCACAGCAGAAACAATTATCTTTGGTCAAAGCCAAAGTCGCACCAAAGTTGCATCAAAATCGCACTGTAAGGTCGCAATGAAAATCGCACAATTTTGAAGTTGCACAAATGTGAATGGAGCCTAATGCAGGCCATATATGGTTCGAACATCTGCCGATTTTTTGTCCGAAAGAAAAATCGTACGATTTTCGGATCGTTAGTGGGTTAATAGGTCGGCCGTTTTTCGTGATTTTGACACATTTTCTTAATCGGTAAAGTTGGAAAAAAATTGGCCGATTTTGCCGACCGGTCGATTTTTGTGGCAATGATGGGCAAATCGGCCGATCTTTTTACTGATAAAAAATCTGCGCATGAGCCGTGACCTGGAGGAAGAAGAAAAAGAAGAAGAAGAAAAAGAAGAAGAAAAAGAAAAAAAAGAAGAAAAAGAAGAAAAAGAAAAGAAGAAGATAAAGAAGAAAAAGAATTGCAGTCCGCTATTACATTTGACATTTAAAAGTATAGCGGTTGCAACAATGTATCTATTTGTATCCGACCAGGGGCGGACTGACCATTTGGAAACTCGGGCACTGCCCGAGGGCCCGGGGTCAGTAGGGGGCCCCATGAGATGCCCCTGGTACCTTTTTCATAGGCTTTTTTGAGTTTGGGTAAGGACACAGGGGCCCCATGATCCCCTATTGCCCGGGGCCCCATGAGTTGTCAGACCGTCCCTGTATCCGAATAAAAACATATGTATCCGAAATGGATACAAATAGATACATTGTTGCAACCGCTATACTATACTTTCCATGTCAAATATAATAGCGCAGCTCTCTCTCTTTTACCGTTGGTGGTAACGTCGGCCGATTGAACGACCGATTTTTCGGGTTTTTTTTAAATGTCCGGTTTTCACCCCGTCTATGGCCTGCATAACAGACGTATTTCTGAGCGGCTGTGATGTAAGTCAAATCCATGAGGTGAGGTGCTGGCGATGGTGGAATAGGAGTCACGAAGAGCGGTGATATCGCACAGAGGGTGTTACCCAGGAGGATACTGCCGCTGAAGCAGCAGCACATTTGCGCACGGTGTGGGGTCACGGTGTTTTATGGACAATTCATTCATTTGTCGGACATCTATATCTACAGTATATGTGGTTTACATTTTTGGGCTGCAGCGCGGGATTATATCTTCTCTCTGGAGTCTATACATCTCCTGATACAAGAGAGGATTTTTCTCACTTTAGAACCCGCAGCTTGGCATTGCTGCCATTATTAAGCTTGTGATCTACCAGAACCCCCAGATCCTTCTCCACCATTGACCCCCCCAGATCCTTCTCCACCACTGACCCCCCCAGATCCTTCTCCACCATTGACCCCCCCAGATCCTTCTCCACCATTGACACCCCAGATCCTTCTCCACCATTGACCCCCCCAGATTCTTCTCCACCATTGATTCTCCCAGATCCTTCTCCACCATTGACCACCCCAGATCCTTCTCCACCATTGACCCCCCCAGATCCTTCTCCACCATTGACCACCCCAGATCCTTCTCCACCATTGACCACCCCAGATCCTTCTCCACCATTGACCCCCCCCAGATCCTTCTCCACCATTGACCCCCCCAGATCCTTCTCCACCATTGACCCCCCCAGATCCATCTCCACTATTGACCACCCCAGATCCTTCTCCACCATTGACCCCCCCCAGATCCTTCTCTACCATTGACCCCCCAGATCCTTCTCTACCATTGACCCCACCAGATCCTTCTCTACCATTGACCCCACCAGATCCTTCTCCACCATTGACCCCCGAGATCCTTCTCCACCATTGATTCCCCCCAGATCCTTCTCCACCATTGACCCCCCCAGATCCTTCTCCACCATTGACCCCCCCAGATCCTTCACCATTGATTCCCCCAGATCCTTCTCCACCATGACCCCCCAGATCCTTCTCTACCATTGACCCCCCAGATCCTTCTCTACCATTGACCCCACCAGATCCTTCTTGACCATTGACTCCCCCCAGATCCTTCTCCACCATTGATTCCCCTCAGATCCTTCTCCACCATTGACCCCTCCAGATCCTTCTCCACCATTGACCCCCCTAGATCCTTCACAATTGATTCCCCCAGATCCTTCTCCACCATTGACCCTCCCAGATCCTTCACCATTGATTCCCCCAGATCCTTCTCCACCATTGACCCCCTAGATCCTTCTCCACCATTAACCCCCCCAGATCCTTCTCTACCATTGACCCACCCAGATCCTTCTCCACCATTGACCCCCCCAGATCCTTCTCCACCATTGACCCCCCCAGATCCTTCTCCACCATTAGCCCCCCCCGGATCCTTCTCCACCATTGACCCCTCCAGATCCTTCTCCACCATTGACCCCTCCATATCCTTCTCTACCATTGACCCCCCCAGATCCTTCTCCACCATTGACCCCCCCAGATCCATCTCCACCATTTACCCCCCCAGATCCTTCTCCACTATTAACCCCCCCCCAGATCCTTCTCCACCATTGACCCCGCCCCCCAGTTGTACCCCCCTAGTATGTAAGATGCATGCATATTCTTAGCCCCAAAGTGCAGAACCTTACATTTATCACCATTAAACTCATTGGCCCCATAGTCCCCCAATTACACAGAGCATTGAGGTCAGCTTGTAAGTTGGAGACATCCTGTTTGATTCTTTTTTTTATTTTTTTTACTGAACATGTTTAATAGCAAAGTCAAAAATATAGTTTTTTTTCTCAAAATTGGCAGTCTTTTTCTTTTTTCTGTGTCCTTGCCCAAACTCAAAAAAGCCTATGAAAAGGGTACCAGGGGCATCTCATGGGGCCCCCTACTGGCCCGGGCCCTCAGGCAGTGCCCGAGTTTCCAAATGGTCAGTCCGCCCCTGAATAGTACCCCTACTTATTCACCAAAAAAGTGTGAAAAGTGAGTAAAAACACACATCCTTTATTAAAAAACTAAAAAATAAACAAATTGTCTCCCGGTATAGATGCAACTTCTTTCACAATGAACACAGGCCGCTGACCTGAAAAAACAACTCCACACCCGATGCTGGCTCCCGCCATCTGACAGATCTTAACTCATGGGTGCAGCCAGGCAATTATTTTACCAGATCGACCTAGGCATGCTAGGTCGATGACATTACAAGGGGTAGAGGGTCACTCGGTGACATCATTGGGTGGCCCCATCCCTTAATTATTTAGCAGACGGCAAAGCTGTCAGATGGCAGGAGCCAACATCAGGTGCGGATCCCTTGTTTTTTCTTTGCCAGCATTCATTATGATTGACATTGGATCTACTTTGGGGGTTTTGTGTAATCTTCAGGCCTAGGGTTTTGGCAAGATTTCTGAGAATGGCTAGAGTAGGGACAGGTTCCCCATCTGCCAGGGACAGTGCTAGCGACAGGGAAAGGTTATGGAGGAGTAGGGAAAGAGCAAGGACTATGTCTACATTCTCAGAAAGCTCCCCTTTGGGTTGGACTGGCCAGGCCACACTCCACTCCTCGTACAGATGCTGTCAGCATCACTGAGTGCTCCTACTGCTGTTGCTTGTTGCAGGTCCTGAGTGTTCCCAATTGGGTGGGCCTCCTCTCCAGGACTGTTTGTACCATTGAATACATTGCCTTTTGCAAATCCGGACTCTGTGTGTTTACACCATGCTGAATCTACCCAACAAGATGCTTATTACAGTCCAGGGGCGGACTGACCATTTGGAAGCTTGGGCACTGCCTGAGAGCCCGGGGTCAGTAGGGGGGTCCCCTGAGATGCCCCTGGTACCTTTTTCATAAGCTTTTTTCAGTTTGGGCAAGGACACAGGGGCCTCATGATCCCCTATTGCCCGGGGGCCCCATGAGTTGTCAGTCCACCCCATTACAGCCCACCACATCTGGTGTGAATCACTTCTATTGTATATGGTATGTTGAGTCCAGGTCATTTTGAGAAATTTACACTGCCAATAAACCTGCTTGCCCACCGCAGGGCTAAGCAAAAGAGAAATCCACCTGCCCGGCACCCAGAACTACATGTCCCTGGCATCGGGTGATATAAATCATGCACTCCTGGAGTGTCTCTAAGATTAAACCTAACATGGGTTCTCCTACGGGTGGGGGACAAGAGTTGAACCCATTTCCATTTGTGTAGCTCTACTTTAAGAAGAGTATGTTTGCCAAGCCAGGATTGGACAACTTACTCCTAGATGCCAATTGTCCCAGATTTGCTGAGACGGGTCCACATCTAGGTGCTCCGTCCTGATGCTGTTGTGTCTCAAGCTGCATCCCAAAATCACAGCATAGCCCTTATTTGAGTTCCTCAGAATGTACAGTAACTAAAAAAAGGGTATTCCCTGAGAGGATCAAGGCTGTGGGTGGGCAGCTACTGAATATTTAGGGGTGGAGCTACCAATAAAGTGGGCATGATCTGTTTGGGAGCACCTAGAAAGTGGTTGTGACCTAGGCGTGTCTACCCAGAAAGCGGGCATTTTAAGTGTGTGACATGGGTGGGGGTTCCTCTATGATTACGCCTCATATGGGTGAAACACATTGGTGGGTCCTTCCATGGGTGGGGGACAAGAGTTGAAGCCATTTCCATTTGTGTAGTTCAACTTTAAGAAGGTTTTTTGCCAAGCGCAACTATCATCAAAGGATTTAGGTCATCACTACTCAGAAATTCATAGGATTGGAATTCAAATGTGACCCTTCATTACCCAGCCATGACCCATTATCTCCAACTGCCACACCCTGCCAAGTATCACCCAATAATATTCTCTCGATATCGCAGGCTATCCCTCCTCCAGTCCATCAGGAATGCTGCTGCCAGACTCATCAACCGTACTAACCGTTCTGTATCTGCCACCCCTCTCTGCCAATCCCTCCACTGGCCTCCACTCAGTGTCCTCCACCCCTCTCTGCCAATCCCTCCACTGGTCTCCACTCAGTGTCCTCCACCCCTCTCTGCCAATCCCTCCACTGGCCTCCACTCAGTGTCCTCCACCCCTCTCTGCCAATCCCTCCACTGGCCTCCACTCAGTGTCCTCCATCCCTCTCTGCCAATCCCTCCACTGGTCTCCACTCAGTGTCCTCCACCCCTCTCTGCCAATCCCTCCACTGGTCTCCACTCAGTGTCCTCCACCCCTCTCTGCCAATCCCTCCACTGGCCTCCACTCAGTGTCCTCCACCCCTCTCTGCCAATCCCTCCACTGGCCTCCACTCAGTGTCCTCCACCCCTCTCTGCCAATCCCTCCACTGGCCTCCACTCAGTGTCCTCCACCCCTCTCTGCCAATCCCTCCACTGGTCTCCATTCAGTGTCCTCCACCCCTCCACTGGCCTCCACTCAGTGTCCTCCACCCCTCTCTGCCAATCCTTCCACTGGCCTCCACTCAGTGTCCTCCACCCCTCTCTGCCAATCCCTCCACTGGTCTCCACTCAGTGTCCTCCACCCCTCTCTGCCAATCCCTCCACTGGCCTCCACTCAGTGTCCTCCACCCCTCTCTGCCAATCCCTCCACTGGCCTCCACTCAGTGTCCTCCACCCCTCTCTGCCAATCCCTCCACTGGCCTCCACTCAGTGTCCTCCACCCCTCTCTGCCAATCCCTCCACTGGCCTCCACTCAGTGTCCTCCACCCTTCTCTGCCAATCCCTCCACTGGCCTCTACTCAGTGTCCTCCACCCCTCTCTGCCAATCCCTCCACTGGTCTCCATTCAGTGTCCTCCACCCCTCTCTGCCAATCCCTCCACTGGCCTCCACTCAGTGTCCTCCACCCCTCTCTGCCAATCCATCCACTGGCCTCCACTCAGTGTCCTCCACCCCTCTCTGCCAATCCCTCCACTGGCCTCCACTCAGTGTCCTCCACCCCTCTCTGCCAATCCCTCCAATGGCCTCCACTCAGTGTCCTCCACCCCTCTCTGCCAATCCCTCCACTGGCCTCCACTCAGTGTCCTCCACCCCTCTCTGCCAATCCCTCCACTGGCCTCCACTCAGTGTCCTCCACCCCTCTCTGCCAATCCCTCCACTGGCCTCCACTCAGTGTCCTCCATCCCTCTCTGCCAATCCCTCCACTGGCCTCCACTCAGTGTCCTCCACCCCTCTCTGCCAATCCCTCCACTGGTCTCCATTCAGTGTCCTCCACCCCTCCACTGGCCTCCACTCAGTGTCCTCCACCCCTCTCTGCCAATCCCTCCACTGGCCTCCACTCAGTGTCCTCCACCCCTCTCTGCCAATCCCTCCACTGGCCTCCACTCAGTGTCCTCCACCCCTCTCTGCCAATCCCTCCACTGGCCTCCACTCAGTGTCCTCCACCCCTCTCTGCCAATCCCTCCACTGGTCTCCATTCAGTGTCCTCCACCCCTCTCTGCCAATCCCTCCACTGGCCTCCACTCAGTGTCCTCCACCCCTCTCTGCCAATCCCTCCACTGGCCTCCACTCAGTGTCCTCCACCCCTCTCTGCCAATCCCTCCACTGGCCTCCACTCAGTGTCCTCCACCCCTCTCTGCCAATCCCTCCACTGGTCTCCATTCAGTGTCCTCCACCCCTCTCTGCCAATGCCTCCACTCAGTGTCCTCCACCCCTCTCTGCCAATCCCTCCACTGACCTCCACTCAGTGTCCACCACCCCTCTCTGCCAATCCCTCCACTGGCCTCCACCCCTCTCTGCCAATCCCTCCACTGGCCTCCACTCAGTGTCCTCCACCCCTCTCTGGCAATCCCTCCACTGGCCTCCACTCTGTCCTCCATCCCTCTCTGCCAATCCCTCCACTGACCTCCACTCAGTGTCCTCCACCCCTCTCTGCCAATCCCTCCACTGGCCTCCACTCAGTGTCCTCCACCCCTCTCTGGCAATCCCTCCACTGGCCTCCACTCAGTGTCCTCCACCCCTCTCTGGCAATCCCTCCACTCTGTCCTCCATCCCTCTCTGCCAATCCTTCCACTGACCTCCACTCAGTGTCCTCCAGCCCTCTCTGCCAATCCCTCCACTGGTTTCCACTCAGTGTCCTCCACCCCTCTCTGCCAATCCCTCCACTGTCCTCCACCCCTCTCTGGCAATCCCTCCACTCAGTGTCCTCCACCCCTCTCTGCCAATCCCTCCACTGGCCTCCACTCAGTGTCCTCCACCCCTCTCTGCCAATCCCTCCACTGACCTCCACTCAGTGCCCTCCATCCCTCTCTGCCAATCCCTCCACTGGCTTCCATTCAGTTTCCTCCACCCCTCTCTGCCAATCCGTCCACTGGCCTCCACTCAGTGTCCTCCGCCCCTCTCTGCCAATCCCTCCACTGGCCTCCACTCAGTGTCCTCCACCCCTCTCTGCCAATCCCTCCACTGGTCTCCATTCAGTGTCCTCCACCCCTCTCTGCCAATCCCACCAATGGCCTCCACTCAGTGTCCTCCACCCCTCTCTGCCAATCCCTCCACTGGCCTCCACTCAGTGTCCTCCACCCCTCTCTGCCAATCCCTCCACTGACCTCCACTCAGTGTCCTCCACCCCTCTCTGCCAATCCCTTCACTGGCCTCCACCCCTCTCTGGCAATCCCTCCACTTGCATCCACTCAGTGTCCTCCACCCCTCTCTGGCAATCCCTCCACTGGCCTCCACTCTGTCCTCCATCCCTCTCTGCCAATCCTTCCACTGACCTCCACTCAGTGTCCTCCACCCCTCTCTGGCAATCCCTCCACTCAGTGTCCTCCACCCCTCTCTGCCAATCCCTCCACTGGTTTCCACTCAGTGTCCTCCACCCCTCTCTGCCAATCCCTCCACTGACCTCCACTCAGTGTCCTCCACCCCTCTCTGCCAATCCCTCCACTGAACTCCACTCAGTGTCCTCCATCCCTCTCTGCCAATCCCTCCACTGGCTTCCATTCAGTTTCCTCCACCCCTCTCTGCCAATCCGTCCACTGGCCTCCACTCAGTGTCCTCCGCCCCTCTCTGCCAATCCCTCCACTGGCCTCCACTCAGTGTCCTCCACCCCTCTCTGCCAATCCCTCCACTGACCTCCACTCAGTGTCCTCCACCCCTCTCTGCCAATCCCTCCACTGGCCTCCACTCTGTGTTTTCCACCCTTCTCTGTCAATCCCTACACTGACCTCCACTCAGTGTCCTCCACCCCTCTCTGCCAATCCCTCCACTGGCCTCCACTCAGTGTTTTCCACCCCTCTCTGCCAATCCCTACACTGACCTCCACTCAGTGTCCTCCACCCCTCTCTGCCAATCCCTCCACTGGCCTCCACTCAGTGTCCTCCACCCCTCTCTGCCAATCCCTCCACTGGCCTCCACTCAGTGTCCTCCACCCCTCTCTGCCATTCCCTCCACTGGCCTCCACTCAGTGTCCTCCACCCCTCTCTGCCAATCCCTCCACTGGTCTCCATTCAGTGTCCTCCACCCCTCCACTGGCCTCCACTCAGTGTCCTCCACCCCTCTCTGCCAATCCTTCCACTGGCCTCCACTCAGTGTCCTCCACCCCTCTCTGCCAATCCCTCCACTGGTCTCCACTCAGTGTCCTCCACCCCTCTCTGCCAATCCCTCCACTGGCCTCCACTCAGTGTCCTCCACCCCTCTCTGCCAATCCCTCCACTGGCTTCCACTCAGTGTCCTCCACCCCTCTCTGCCAATCCCTCCACTGGCCTCCACTCAGTGTCCTCCACCCCTCTCTGCCAATCCCTCCACTGGTCTCCACTCAGTGTCCTCCACCCCTCTGTGCCAATCCCTCCACTGGCCTCCACTCAGTGTCCTCCACCCCTCTCTGCCAATCCCTCCACTGGCCTCCACTCAGTGTCCTCCACCCCTCTCTGCCAATCCCTCCACTGGCCTCCACTCAGTGTCCTCCACCCCTCTCTGCCAATCCCTCCACTGGCCTCCACTCAGTGTCCTCCACCCTTCTCTGCCAATCCCTCCACTGGCCTCTACTCAGTGTCCTCCACCCCTCTCTGCCAATCCCTCCACTGGTCTCCATTCAGTGTCCTCCACCCCTCTCTGCCAATCCCTCCACTGGCCTCCACTCAGTGTCCTCCACCCCTCTCTGCCAATCCATCCACTGGCCTCCACTCAGTGTCCTCCACCCCTCTCTGCCAATCCCTCCACTGGCCTCCACTCAGTGTCCTCCACCCCTCTCTGCCAATCCCTCCAATGGCCTCCACTCAGTGTCCTCCACCCCTCTCTGCCAATCCCTCCACTGGCCTCCACTCAGTGTCCTCCACCCCTCTCTGCCAATCCCTCCACTGGCCTCCACTCAGTGTCCTCCACCCCTCTCTGCCAATCCCTCCACTGGCCTCCACTCAGTGTCCTCCATCCCTCTCTGCCAATCCCTCCACTGGCCTCCACTCAGTGTCCTCCACCCCTCTCTGCCAATCCCTCCACTGGTCTCCATTCAGTGTCCTCCACCCCTCCACTTGCCTCCACTCAGTGTCCTCCACCCCTCTCTGCCAATCCCTCCACTGGCCTCCACTCAGTGTCCTCCACCCCTCTCTGCCAATCCCTCCACTGGCCTCCACTCAGTGTCCTCCACCCCTCTCTGCCAATCCCTCCACTGGCCTCCACTCAGTGTCCTCCACCCCTCTCTGCCAATCCCTCCACTGGTCTCCATTCAGTGTCCTCCACCCCTCTCTGCCAATCCCTCCACTGGCCTCCACTCAGTGTCCTCCACCCCTCTCTGCCAATCCCTCCACTGGCCTCCACTCAGTGTCCTCCACCCCTCTCTGCCAATCCCTCCACTGGTCTCCATTCAGTGTCCTCCACCCCTCTCTGCCAATGCCTCCACTCAGTGTCCTCCACCCCTCTCTGCCAATCCCTCCACTGACCTCCACTCAGTGTCCACCACCCCTCTCTGCCAATCCCTCCACTGGCCTCCACCCCTCTCTGCCAATCCCTCCACTGGCCTCCACTCAGTGTCCTCCACCCCTCTCTGCCAATCCCTCCACTGGCCTCCACTCTGTCCTCCATCCCTCTCTGCCAATCCCTCCACTGACCTCCACTCAGTGTCCTCCACCCCTCTCTGCCAATCCCTCCACTGGCCTCCACTCAGTGTCCTCCACCCCTCTCTGCCAATCCCTCCACTGGCCTCCACTCAGTGTCCTCCACCCCTCTCTGGCAATCCCTCCACTGTCCTCCACCCCTCTCTGGCAATCCCTCCACTCAGTGTCCTCCACCCCTCTCTGCCAATCCCTCCACTGGCCTCCACTCAGTGTCCTCCACCCCTCTCTGCCAATCCCTCCACTGACCTCCACTCAGTGCCCTCCATCCCTCTCTGCCAATCCCTCCACTGGCTTCCATTCAGTTTCCTCCACCCCTCTCTGCCAATCCGTCCACTGGCCTCCACTCAGTGTCCTCCGCCCCTCTCTGCCAATCCCTCCACTGGCCTCCACTCAGTGTCCTCCACCCCTCTCTGCCAATCCCTCCACTGGTCTCCATTCAGTGTCCTCCACCCCTCTCTGCCAATCCCACCAATGGCCTCCACTCAGTGTCCTCCACCCCTCTCTGCCAATCCCTCCACTGGCCTCCACTCAGTGTCCTCCACCCCTCTCTGCCAATCCCTCCACTGACCTCCACTCAGTGTCCTCCACCCCTCTCTGCCAATCCCTCCACTGACCTCCACTCAGTGTCCTCCACCCCTCTCTGCCAATCCCTTCACTGGCCTCCACCCCTCTCTGGCAATCCCTCCACTTGCATCCACTCAGTGTCCTCCACCCCTCTCTGGCAATCCCTCCACTGGCCTCCACTCTGTCCTCCATCCCTCTCTGCCAATCCTTCCACTGACCTCCACTCAGTGTCCTCCACCCCTCTCTGGCAATCCCTCCACTCAGTGTCCTCCACCCCTCTCTGCCAATCCCTCCACTGGTTTCCACTCAGTGTCCTCCACCCCTCTCTGCCAATCCCTCCACTGACCTCCACTCAGTGTCCTCCACCCCTCTCTGCCAATCCCTCCACTGAACTCCACTCAGTGTCCTCCATCCCTCTCTGCCAATCCCTCCACTGGCTTCCATTCAGTTTCCTCCACCCCTCTCTGCCAATCCGTCCACTGGCCTCCACTCAGTGTCCTCCGCCCCTCTCTGCCAATCCCTCCACTGGCCTCCACTCAGTGTCCTCCACCCCTCTCTGCCAATCCCTCCACTGACCTCCACTCAGTGTCCTCCACCCCTCTCTGCCAATCCCTCCACTGGCCTCCACTCTGTGTTTTCCACCCTTCTCTGTCAATCCCTACACTGACCTCCACTCAGTGTCCTCCACCCCTCTCTGCCAATCCCTCCACCGGCCTCCACTCAGTGTTTTCCACCCCTCTCTGCCAATCCCTACACTGACCTCCACTCAGTGTCCTCCACCCCTCTCTGCCAATCCCTCCACTGGCTTCCACTCAGTTTCCTCCACCCCTCTCTGCTAATCCCTCCACTGGCCTCCACTCAGTGTCCTCCACCCCTCTCTGCCAATCCCTCCACTGGCCTCCACTTCGTGTCCTCCATCCCTCTCTGCCAATCCCTCCACTGGCCTCCACTCAGTGTCCTCCACCTCTCTCTGCCAATCCCTCCACTGACCTCCACTCAGTGTCCTCCACCCCTCTCTGCCAATCCCTCCACTGTCCTCCACCCCTCTCTGGCAATCCCTCCACTCAGTCTCCTCCACCCCTCTCTGGCAATCCCTCCACTGGCCTCCACTCTGTCCTCCATCCCTCTCTGCCAATCCCTCCACTGACCTCCACTCAGTGTCCTCCACCCCTCTCTGCCAATCCCTCCACTGGTTTCCACTCAGTGTCCTCCACCCCCCTCTGCCAATCCCTCCACTGGCCTCCACTCAGTGTCCTCCACCCCTCTCTGCCAATCCCTCCACTGGCCTCCACTCAGTGTCCTCCACCCCTCTCTGCCAATCCCTCCACTGGCCTCCACTCAGTGTCCTCCACCCCTCTCTGCCAATCCCTCCACTGGCCTCTACTCAGTGTCCTCCACCCCTCTCTGCCAATCCCTCCACTGGCTTCCCATTGCCCAACGGATAAAATTGAAAACAATAACATATAAAGCCATTTATAACTCCGCCCCAAATTACATCACCAATCTTGTCTCCAAATATCACCCAAACCGTACTCTCTGCTCCTAGCACGACCTCCTGCTCTCTAGCTCCCTTGTCTCCTCCTCCCATGCTCATCTCCAGGACTTCTCCAGAGCTTCTCCCATCCTCTGGAACTCTCTACCCCAATCTATCAGACTGTCGCCTACTCTGCTCACTTTTAGGCGTCTCTGAAAACCGATCTCTTCAGGGAAGCCTATCCTGCCCTCAGCTAATAATGGAGTCTGCTCTTCCTCCTACCAGCCCATCCCCCACAGTTACTACCTTTTGTACCACTAGCCCCTCCCTCTTAGATTGTAAGCTCCCAGGATCAGGGCCCTCCTATCCCTCTTGTATTGAACTGTATTGTTGCTGTATTGTCTCCCATTATATTGTAAAGTGCTGAGCAAACTGTTGGCGCCATAAATCCTGTATAATAATAATAAGCACAATGAAATGGAACAAGTGAGAAGCAAAAAGTAGGCTGATGCTAGTTGTCTTCCTTGGTACGAATGTTCCTGGATTTGACACGAGTGCTGCCAGTAGACATTTGTTTTGTTTCCTTGTTTGGATGAAATGTGGAAGGGTTAGACCCTCTGTGAGGTATTTTGGCTGTCTTTGGCTCCATTGGGAAGATTGACATCATTTCCGGTCCAAGTGACCACACGGAAAATAAAGAGACACACTATATCCCAAAAAAAAGGTTTTATTCAGATTTTTTGGGAAGAAGTAGTGGACATTGTTTCCTCCATAACTACGATCTCAGTACCATTGTCCATTGATGTTTGTCTATTGGGATTGGTTCAGCTTTGGGAGTCTCTCGGGCCACGTGAACCTTGCTTGGCTTGTTACTTTTCCATGCTTGTAAAGCTATACTCTTAAAATGGAAGTCTTCCTGAGCCCCTACCTCTGGGTTTTGGAAACACTTGGTTAATACGTTCCTCCCCCTTTATAAATATACCTATGAGTCTAGGGGGTGCCCCGTAAAATTTACCAAGGTTTGGAGCATTTGGACTGAGACAGGAAACTCTGTTGCCTCCACTTCTGATCAGGGCTAATCCAGGGACAGGGGCGGACTGACAACTCATGGGGCCGCCGGGCAATAGGGGATCATGGGGCCCCTGTGTCCTTGCCAAAACTCAAAAAAGCCTATGAAAAAGGTACCAGGGGCATCTCATGGGGCCCCCTACTGACCCCGGGCCCTCGGGCAGTGCCCGAGTTTCCAAATGGTCAGTCCACCCCTGTCCAGGGATGTTAGTGCGCACATGGCGATAGTTCTGATAGCTCTGTAACCTACCCTCCATGACTTCTCTGTAGGAACAAGATCCAGTCTACCATGACTACGTCTTTGTTGTTGCTGTTCATTGTGTGGGAGTTGTAGTTCTCCGTTTTCCCCTTTTTCTTTTTTTTTCTCTGTGTTGGATCTAAGCCTGGGTATGCCCAACAGGCTTTGTTTTGTACTTATTTTCAAAAACAAACAATGCTCAATAAAGAGAATTTGTAAAAAATGAAAAAAAAAAAAAAAAGGTTTAACCTCCCTAGCGGTCTGATTATGTCAGTATTTCTGTGCTCAAAGCAGTAAATTTTTTTGTATGGAAATATGTATTTTTTTTATTGTAGGCCTGTAATTCTTAGGAATAACTCACTGAAATCTGTCTGAACAAGAGTCTAGTAAACATCCCGGGGAGGATAAAATTTTGAAACACAAAATCATAAATTATAATTTAATAAACAATCATAAAAAATAATAATATAATAATAATAAATGTAATTCAATAATATAATCAAACCAAAAACACTGAAATGTGAAATAGAGCGCCAAGTTGGCACATCGCTGAGCTCAGTCGCAGAATCGTTTTCAGTGTCTGATGAGGAATTTCCCCCACCAATCATTATCACTCAATTCTGCAAGTGGTTCTGATTTACTATCGCTGTTCTCTAGCCGGTCTAAAACCGCGTCTGACCTAAAGGGACGCTTTTTGGACGCCATGGACGTTTCTCAGTTTCCAGGCAGAAAGAACAGTAAAAATGCAGGCAGGGCGCCGGACAAAGCACTCGGGGCAAAATGTATGTGACATGGTTTGATACAGGAATGTTATACGATGTGATTTTAGTGTATTTAGTGAATGTCACTTTTAAAATTTTAAAATTTCCTGCCAGTCCCGTCCCCCTTACGCCCCGACGTTGCAGGGACCGGAACCCGGAAGACAGATGCCGGCATTCGCCGGAGGACATTGCCGGGGACACTGCAGGAGGGACATCGCGGGAGCGCAGGACAAGGGAAGTGCAGAAAAGATCCCGGAGCAACGCTGCAGTGTATTCCCGAGTGTAGCTCGGGGGGGGGGTTACCGCTTGTGGTGCTGAAACTTTTCCCTGAGCTACACTCGAGAATACCGCCAGGGAGGTTAAACAAAGAAAAGGATTGGTTAAGCCCACAAATGTTTTTTACCACTACCATTACATTAGATTGGCTTTTGAAGTTTACAAATGCAGCAATTTAGAAATTGGATGAAAGGTTCAAAAAGACACTTTTTAATAGATAAATAGTGCATTTCTATACAACTATATTGATCAGATCAAAATGAGGGACAGATGAGGAGGAAGGAGCAACAGAGGGACAGTTGGGAGCTATGCAATAGGATTGCTGTCCTCCCCAAGATGGCTGCCAGTAGCCTATAGCAAGAGACAATTAGTCCTCAATGGGCTCCTGCCAGCCTGAAGAAAAAGCACAGTGCCACCGTCAGGTTGGAGGATACACTGCAGCCTCTACCTACCTACAAACATTTTACATATTAACACGTTACCACCCAGCCTATAGCAGATTGATGGCGGGGCGGGACATTCGCCGTTGTGACTGGGCATCATATGACGTCCTGTCAAAACGAGCTGCTCACACAGCCGAGGGGCCAGGCAGCAGGGCGATCTGTCACTGGCTGCTTCCATGGAACACAGTCGATCACCAGGGGCGGACTGACCATTTGGAAACTCGGGCACTGCCCGAGGTCCTGGGGTCAGTAGGGGGCCCCATAAGATGCCCCTGGTACCTTTTTCCTAGGCTTTTTTGAGTTTGGGCAAGGACACAGAGGCCCCATGATCCCCTATTGCCCAGGGGCCCCATGAGTTGTCAGTCCGCCCCTGCCAATGACATATCACTACACTGGCCCCTTGCCAGTGTCATGTGACCGCTGTTAGCAATCACAGCAGATCGCACAGCGCGCTCCCAGCACAAAGACCACGGTGTCACTGAGAGCATTAGGTCCCGTTCTAACGATCGGGACCCAGGACTCCCAATTCCGGGTCACATGATCACTGTGATAGCCTCTGATTGGCTATCACAGTGATCAGTCACCGTACAGCCTGGCCCCCTTGTTTTTTTCTCTCTCTATGAATGGCGGAGAGATACATTGTATCATTATATACATCATATTATACATTGTATCATTATATACATTCCGTTATACATTGTACCTCTCTAACTCCAGGCATAGAGAAATAAAAAAAAAATTGTAAAAAAAAAAAAAAAGAAAAAAAAGATAAATAAGTAAATAAATATTAAAAAATAAAGAAAAAATACCTAGATGAAGGTTTGATCTAGTTCAGTGCCAGGGTAAGTGTTTGGGTCAAGGTCAGGGTCAAAGGTCAGGATTTAAAAAAAAAATTGGTATCAGAGTCAGTGTGTTTTTGGTAAAAAAAAACAAAAAACAAAATGCTCCCTATTGTTTCTGGGCTGTACTCCGGGTACAAACAACAAATAACATACACATATATGGTATCGCTGCGATCGTCAAGAGCTGTAGAATTTATTTTGCGTTGGTCTTTGGTGGTAGGTTATGGTAGTAACAAGAAACACAGCTAAATAAAAAAAAATATTTTTTTTACTATTTTGGGCCAGTTTTCCTTTGATAATAAAATAAAAATCAGGAGATATCCATTACTATTCACCACCAAATGAAAGCCCAATTTGTCCTGGAAAAAAAAAACGTGGTATAATCCACCCGGGTGTACAAAGTAGTTGTGATGATATGTACGGTTTTACTATCACGTCAAAGTTGCAAAATTGTGCTTAGGCATTAAGATTTGTTTTACCCTCAGGTGTGAAGGGGTTAAGAATGGGCAACATATCATTAAAGCTGAGCTCTTTGGAAAGTAAAAGATCTCCCCTGCAGCAGGGCGGAGCCCACACTGAAAGGATTTATTTCTTGTTTAGGTCTAGGAGACCAGGAAAAAACTGTTTTTACTTACTTGATCCAATCCCTGCAGCAACTTCTCCCCTGCACTCCGATGGTCAGATGCATCCGATGCAGGGCTGTGATCCCTGCATTAGTGTTGGTGATGTCAGAGGAACAGTCCACTGTTGGAGTGTAGGAGGGCGCCATCTGCTGGGGGAGCGCAGGATAAGGTGAATCAAACTACTTTTACCCCTAGACATAAATGAGCAAGTCAACCCTTGCCGTGCGGGCGCAGCCCTATATCGACTAGGAAAAAAGGTTGCTTACATTTTGTTTTTAAAATAAAATGAATTACAGAGCCATCATCCCCATACGGAAAGGGAAGGGATCATGTAAAAAACAGTGGGTGTTTAGTAGTGATGGGCTGAACACCCCTTGTTGGGTTTGTGGTAAAACATTCGAACATAATGAAAGTTCAACCACAAACTTTAAACAGAACTTCAAACAGAGGGAACAATTCACTAAGCAGCTGCTAAACACAAAATGTGAAAAGAATTGCCGGCATTGCCCGACAATAAATTTTTTTTTTTTAAAAAAAGGAGAGGGGTCGCCCCATCCATACCAAACCCTTCGGGTCTGGTATAGATTTTGAAGGGAACCCCCACACCAACCTTTTGTTTAAAAAATGGCATAGGGGTCCCCTCCAAAATCCTTACCAGACCCTTATTCGAGCATGCAGGCCGGCATTGTCATGAATGGGGGGAACGAGCACCCCCCCCCCTCCTGAACCATGTCAGGCCACATGCCCTCAACATGGGGGGGTGCTTTTGGGTAGGGCCCCTCCCCAAAGCACCTTGTCCCCATGTTAATGGGGACAAGGGCGTCTTCCTCACAACCGTGGCCAGTGGTTGTGGGGGGTCTGAGGAAGCCCCCCATATCCCGCTTCCCCCCCCATGTGAATGAGTATGGGGTACATGGTTCCACTACCCATTCACAAAGAAAAAAGTGTAGTGTAAAAAATGACAGGAGACAGTCTTTGACAAGTCCTTTATTAAAAACAAAAATTTTAAAAATGTCCCCCGAAGTAGATCCAACATCAATCATGAATGTTTCTCATTTTTAGGGACTCTTTAATGACTGGCATGGTACCACTGGATTAGCGTAAGGCCAATGTGGGGCCAATATCTAAAAAGGGGTGAAAATCTTTCCCAAGTAATTATAGACCTGTTAGTGTAACTTCTATAGTTGGGAAGATACTGGAGAGTTTAATAAAAGACCACAAAAATGAGTTCTTGCTGGAAACAAATATTGTAAGCAACAGACAGCCTGGATTCATGAAAGACAGAAGTTGTCAAACAAATCTGATTTCTTTTTATGAGGAGGTGAGCAAAACCTTGGACAGAGGGGTGGCGGTGGAAATAGTATACATGGACAGAGGGGGGGCTGTGGATATGGTATACTTGGATAGAGGGGTGACGGTGGACATAGTATATTTGGACAGAGGGGTGGCTGTGGATGTGGTATACTTGGAAAGAGGGGTGTCGGTGGACATAGTATATTTGGACAGAGGGGTGGCTGTGGATGTGGTATACTTGGACAGAGGGGTGGCTGTGGACATGGTATACTTGGACAGAGGGGTGGCGGGGACGTGGTATACTTGGACAGAGGGGTGGCGGTGGACGTGGTATACTTGGACAGAGGGGTGGCTGGGGACGTGGTATACTTGGACAGAGGGGTGGCGGTGGACGTGGTATACTTGGACAGAGGGGTGGCTGGGGACGTGGTATACTTGGACAGAGGGGTGGCTGGGGACGTGGTATACTTGGACAGAGGGGTGGTTGGGGACGTGGTATACTTGGACAGAGGGGTGGTTGGGGATGTGGTATACTTGGACAGAGGGGTGGCGGTGGACGTGGTATACTTGGACAGAGGGGTGGCGGTGGAGGTGGTATACTTGGACAGAGGGGTGGCAGTGGACGTGGTATACTTGGACAGAGGGGTGGCTGTGGAAGTGGTATACTTGGACAGAGGGGTGGCAGTGGACGTGGTATACTTGGACAGAGGGGTGGCTGTGGACGTGGTATACTTGGACAGAGGGGTGGCGGTGGAAGTGGTATACTTGGACAGAGGGGTGGCAGTGGAAGTGGTATACTTGGACAGAGGGGTGGCAGTGGACGTGGTATACTTGGACAGAGGGGTGGCGGTGGACGAGGTATACTTGGACAGAGGGGTGGCGGTGGAAGTGGTATACTTGGACAGAGGGGTGGCAGTGGACGTGGTATACTTGGACAGAGGGGTGGCTGTGGACGTGGTATACTTGGACAGAGGGGTGGCTGTGGACGTGGTATACTTGGACAGAGGGGTGGTGGTGGACGTGGTATACTTGGACAGAGGGGGGGCTGTGGAAGTAGTATACTGGACAGAGGGGTGGCTGTGGATATGGTATACTTGGACAGAGGGGTGGCGGTGGATGTGGTATACTTGGACAGAGGGGGGGCGGTGGACGTGGTATACTTGGACAGAGGGGTGGCTGGGGACCTGGTATACTTGGACAGAGGGGTGGTTGGGAACGTGGTATACTTGGACAGAGGGGTGGCTGGGGACATGGTATACTTGGACAGAGGGGTGGTTGGGGATGTGGTATACTTGGACAGAGGGGTGGCTGTGGAAGTGGTATACTTGGACAGAGGGGTGGCAGTGGACGTGGTATACTTGGACAGATGGGTGGCTGTGGACGTGGTATACTTGGACAGAGGGGTGGCGGTGGAAGTGGTATACTTGGACAGAGGGGTGGCAGTGGACGTGGTATACTTGGACAGAGGGGTGGCGGTGGACGTGGTATACTTGGACAGAGGGGTGGCGGTGGAAGTGGTATACTTGGACAGAGGGGTGGCAGTGGACGTGGTATACTTGGACAGATGGGTGGCTGTGGACGTGGTATACTTGGACAGAGGGGTAGCGGTGGAAGTGGTATACTTGGACAGAGGGGTGGCAGTGGACGTGGTATACTTGGACAGAGGGGTGGCGGTGGACGTGGTATACTTGGACAGAGGGGTGGCGGTGGAAGTGGTATACTTGGACAGAGGGGTGGCAGTGGACGTGGTATACTTGGACAGATGGGTGGCTGTGGACGTGGTATACTTGGACAGAGGGGTGGCGGTGGAAGTGGTATACTTGGACAGAGGGGTGGCAGTGGACGTGGTATACTTGGACAGAGGGGTGGCGGTGGACGTGGTATACTTGGACAGAGGGGTGGCGGTGGAAGTGGTATACTTGGACAGAGGGGTGGCAGTGGACGTGGTATACTTGGACAGAGGGGTGGCTGTGGACGTGGTATACTTGGACAGAGGGGTGGCTGTGGACGTGGTATACTTGGAGAGAGGGGTGGCGGTGGAAGTGGTATACTTGGACAGAGGGGGGGCTGCGGAAGTAGTATACTTGGACAGAGGGGGGGGGCTGCGGAAGTAGTATACTGGACAGAGGGGTGGCGGTGGACGTGGTATACTTGGACAGAGGGGTGGCGGTGGACGTGGTATACTTGGATTTTACAAAAGCGATGACACAGTTCCCCACACACGGCTAATATGTAAGGTAAAGTCTATGGGCTGGAAAATCTGAATGTAAATGGATAGAAAACTGGCTAAAAGATCGTATTCAGAGAGTAGTGGGTAATGATTCACACTCTGAATGGTCTAGGGGTGTCAATGGGGTACCCCAAGGTTCAGTGTTATTAGTGGGGGACCCCAAGGTTCAGTGTTATTAGTGGGGGACCCCAAGGTTCAGTGTTATTAGTGGGGGACCCCAAGGTTCAGTGTTATTAGTGGGGTACCCCAGGGTTCAGTGTTGGGACCCTTACTTTTTAATATATATATAAACAATATAGGATTTGGGATTATAAATCCCATTTCAGTCTTTGCAGATGACACCAAGCTGTGCCGGGAATAACCTCCTTACAGGATGTCTCCAACTTACAAGCCGACCTCAATGCTCTGTGTAATTGGGGGACTATGGGGCCAATGAGGGCTAATGGTGATAAATGTAAGGTTCTGCACTTGGGGGCTAAGAACATGCACCGTACATACTAGGGGGGTACAACTGGGGGGTCAATGGTGGTGAAGGATCTGGGGGGGGGGTCAATGGTGGAGAAGGATCTGGGGGTTCCGGTAGATCACAAGCTTAATACTGACATGCGGGTTCTAAAGTGAGAAAAATCCTCTCTTGTATTAGGAGAAGTAGAGACTTCAAAGATAGAGATATCACCCCCCCCCCCCCGGGTACAAATCATTTGTAACACCTCATCTGGAATATGCAGATCAGTTTTCGGCACTTATTCACAAAAAGAACATTGGGGAACTGGAGAAAGTACTGATAAGAGGCACGGAGGAGATCAGCTATGAGGAAAGTTTAGAGGAACTGAATTTATTCTCTCTTGAGAAGAGAAGATTAAGGGGGGATATGATCTCCATGTATAATACATAGGGGGGGATATGATCTCCATGTATAATACATAAGGGGGGATATGATCTCCATGTATAATACATAAGGGGGGATATGATCTCCATGTATAATACATAAGGGGGGATATGATCTCCATGTATAATACATAAGGGGGATATGATCTCCATGTATAATACATAAGGGGGGATATGATCTCCATGTATAATACATAAGGGGGGATATGATCTCCATGTATAATACATAAGGGGGGATATGATCGCCATGTATAATACATAAGGGGGGATATGATCACCATGTATAATACATAAGGGGGATATGATCTCCATGTATAATACATAAACGGGGGATATGATCTCCATGTATAATACATAAGGGGGATATGATCTCCATGTATAATACATAGGGGGGGATATGATCTCCATGTATAATACATAAGGGGGGATATGATCTCCATGTATAATACATAAGGGGGGATATGATCTCCATGTATAATACATAAGGGGGGATATGATCTCCATGTATAATACATAAGGGGGGATATGATCTCCATGTATAATACATAAGGGGGATATGATCTCCATGTATAATACATAAGGGGGGATATGATCTCCATGTATAATACATAAGGGGGGGATATGATCTCCATGTATAATACATAAGGGGGGATATGATCTCCATGTATAATACATAAGGGGGGATATGATCTCCATGTATAATACATAAGGGGGGATATGATCTCCATGTATAATACATAAGGGGGATATGATCTCCATGTATAATACATAAGGGGGGATATGATCTCCATGTATAATACATAAGGGGGGATATGATCTCCATGTATAATACATAAGGGGGGATATGATCTCCATGTATAATACATAAGGGGGATATGATCTCCATGTATAATACATAAGGGGGGGGGATATGATCTCCATGTATAATACATAAACGGGGGATATGATCTCCATGTATAATACATAAGGGGGATATGATCTCCATGTATAATACATAAGGGGGGATATGATCTCCATGTATAATACATAAGGGGGGATATGATCTCCATGTATAATACATAAGGGGGGATATGATCTCCATGTATAATACATAAGGGGGGGATATGATCTCCATGTATAATACATAAATGGGGGATATGATCTCCATGTATAATACATAAGGGGGGGGGATATGATCTTCATGTATAATACATAAACGGGGGATATGATCTCCATGTATAATACATAAGGGGGGGATATGATCTCCATGTATAATACATAAGGGGGATATGATCTCCATGTATAATACATAAGGGGGGATATGATCTCCATGGATAATACATAAGGGGGGATATGATCTCCATGGATAATACATAAGGGGGGATATGATCTCCATGTATAATACATAAGGGGGGATATGATCTCCATGTATAATACATAAGGGGGGATATGATCTCCATGTATAATACATAAGGGGGGATATGATCTCCATGTATAATACATAAGGAGGGATATGATCTCCATGTATAATACATAAGGGGGATATGATCTCCATGTATAATACATAAGGGGGGATATGATCTCCATGTATAATACATAAGGGGGATATGATCTCCATGTATAATACATAAGGGGGGATATGATCTCCATGTATAATACATAAGGGGGGATATGATCACCATGTATAATACATAAGGGGGGATATGATCTCCATGTATAATATATAAGGGGGGATATGATCACCATGTTTAATACATAAGGGGGATATGATCTCCATGTATAATACATAAGGGGGGATATGATCTCCATGTATAATACATAAGGGGGGATATGATCACCATGTATAATACATAAGGGGGGATATGATCTCCATGTATAATACATAAGGGGGGATATGATCTCCATGTATAATACATAAGGGGGATATGATCTCCATGTATAATACATAAGGGGGGGGGATATGATCTCCATGTATAATACATAAACGGGGGATATGATCTCCATGTATAATACATAAGGGGGATATGATCTCCATGTATAATACATAAGGGGGGATATGATCTCCATGTATAATACATAAGGGGGGATATGATCTCCATGTATAATACATAAGGGGGGATATGATCTCCATGTATAATACATAAGGGGGGGATATGATCTCCATGTATAATACATAAATGGGGGATATGATCTCCATGTATAATACATAAGGGGGGGGGATATGATCTTCATGTATAATACATAAACGGGGGATATGATCTCCATGTATAATACATAAGGGGGGGATATGATCTCCATGTATAATACATAAGGGGGATATGATCTCCATGTATAATACATAAGGGGGGATATGATATCCATGGATAATACATAAGGGGGGATATGATCTCCATGGATAATACATAAGGGGGGATATGATCTCCATGTATAATACATAAGGGGGGATATGATCTCCATGTATAATACATAAGGGGGGATATGATCTCCATGTATAATACATAAGGGGGGATATGATCTCCATGTATAATACATAAGGAGGGATATGATCTCCATGTATAATACATAAGGGGGATATGATCTCCATGTATAATACATAAGGGGGGATATGATCTCCATGTATAATACATAAGGGGGATATGATCTCCATGTATAATACATAAGGGGGGATATGATCTCCATGTATAATACATAAGGGGGGATATGATCACCATGTATAATACATAAGGGGGGATATGATCTCCATGTATAATATATAAGGGGGGATATGATCACCATGTTTAATACATAAGGGGGATATGATCTCCATGTATAATACATAAGGGGGGATATGATCTCCATGTATAATACATAAGGGGGGATATGATCACCATGTATAATACATAAGGGGGGATATGATCTCCATATATAACACATAAGGGGGGATATGATCTCCATGTATAATACATAAGGGGGATATGATCACCATGTATAATACATAAGGGGGATATGATCTCCGTGTATAATACATAAGGGGGATATGATCACCATGTATAATACATAAGGGGGGGATATGATCTCCATGTATAATACATAAGGGGGGATATGATCTCCATGTATAATACATAAGGGGGGATATGATCACCATGTATAATACATAAGGGGGGATATGATCTCCATGTATAATACATAAGGGGGGGATATGATCTCCATGTATAATACATCAGTGGTTCATATAGTGAACTCGGTGTAGTTATTCCCCCTGAGGTCATCACAGAGGACAAGGGGGCGCTCTTTACATCTGGAGGAAAAGAAATGTAATCTCCAAACACGGAAAGGTTTCTTCACAGTAAGAGCTGTGAGAATGTGGAATAGACTCCCTCCAGAGTTGGTTGTGGCCAGCTCAGTGGATTGCTGTAGGAAAGTCCTGGATTCTTTCTTGGATACACAGAATATAACTGGATAGAACATTTATAGGGAAAGTTGATCCAGGGAATATCTGACTGCCTCTCGGGGGGATCAGGAAGGAATTTTTTCTCTGCAGGAGAAAATTGGATTGTGCTTTGCTGGGTTTTTTTGCCTTCCTCTGGATCAACGGTGGGTATAGAATTATAATTTTTTTTTTTTTTTATGGTTGAACTGGATGGACTTTTGTTTTTTTTTCAGCCAGACTATGTAACTATGTAACAATGTAACGATGCCTGACTCCATTAAAAAAAGAAAATAAAGTTCTGCTGTCAATGCTGGCTCACGCCGCCTGACAGCTGCGCTGGGATGACAGTTCTTACATGGTGGTGACGTCATCATGCGCTGTGATTTGCCAAAGCATTGCACCTAACCTGTGATCAGGTGCATTGCTTTGGCCAATCACAATACACTGTCAGGGTGCAGCGCACTGTGGTGCCCTGACTTGCGAAAAGCCAGTCGAGCGCCCTTGTTGATCGTGTGTTCGCTAAACACGCAAACGGCTGATGTTCGAGTCGAACTAAAATTTGACTCAAACATACAGCCCATCCCTAGTGTTTAATATCACTTTAACATGTAGCTTAAAGCCAAAGTGTACCCATGATCTCTGTACTCTATCCTCTATGTATGAGGAGATAATTTGAAGAGAATACTTGAAAATATGGCAAAATAGTCTCTTTACATATATCAAGGTCTTAAAAAGGTTAACAAAGAATTATGTTTTCTGATATTGTGTCTCATTTTTCATTTTTTTCTCCACCAGCATTATTATTATTTATTTATTTATTGCAGGTACTTGTTTAGCAGCATCATCAATTTACGCAGAGCTTTACAAATATAATGTACATTCACATTAGTCCCCGCCCCCGAGGAGCGTACAGGCATATCAACATAAAGGACAGATGAATCAGTTGTTCTTTGTTACACATTTATTGATTTGGCCCAGCCAAGAGTTCGATTCCATATCCATATGTATAGATCACAGAGGAACCTTGCCTGTTATATTCTTGGTGCTGGTACAATAATGCACTGAGGCCACCCAAAAGGAAAGCATTCAGAGGAACCAGTTGTTCTTTGTTACACATTTATTGATTTGGTGTCACTTCCATACTCATACGTATATATCACAGAGGAACCTTGTATGGTAGATACTGGGTTTTGGCCCAAAAGTGGCCAACCAAAAAGAAAAGTATTATTCTGCATACAATGTTCATGAGGATAAGTACTTTCAACAGAGTTTGTGAGATATTATCTGAAAGCTTTTCCATCATGTCGGAGATGTCATCTCTGGTTTGGTAGGTCATACCGAAAGGCCAAGACTTTGAAGTCCAAAAATTTGAAGTGGAAGACTGGTGGAATGAATTTGTTCATTAGTCTGAAACCCATCTTTTCATACAACTTCCAGGCACTGATCTGGGATAAAGTGGTATTCAACACCACCGCCTCGCAACCTCTCTGCTGGGCGAAGTCGATCACCGTCCTGCACAATGCCTTGGCAATGCCTTTACCGCGATGGTTTTTAGACACTGAAAGACGTTTCAGTTCTATGTGTTTTTCTCCACCGGGTTGTGAAGAAGGAAGGGCGGCCACTGTCCCCACCAACTCTCCTCCTGACTCCGCCACCCAGAAGCCATAACCATCCCGCTCCAAGTAGTACTTCCGAATGTCCAGCATGTCATCAGACAGGGAGAACTTGACGTACTCCGTATACAAATACCGGGATCCGAACCATAATCCAGCAACTGCTATGGCTACCACAAGGATAGATTGGCCAATGGACACAATGTGTAACGCAGGAAGTAGGAACAGAGCGGACAGCAGAAGCCAGATGTGTGGTAGATGTAAGGTGTGCCTAAAGGCTTCGCCGTGGTTCTCTACAATGCCGCAAGCGAACAAATTTCGGACCACATCGTAGTCAGAATCTCTGTAGGTTCGGATAATGAAAGGAGACATGGTAACGTTCTGTAAAGAAATGAACATACGACCCGTCAATGTCTGTTACTAAAAGATGCAGAAGTAATAAAAGAGCATTAAAAGTAATGCAAGTTGTTAGCAGTTGTGCGTTGGTTAAAGATCTGCCTGATGTGGTAAAATAGTAACTCGGTAGAAAAGTAAAAGGAGAGTTTATGGATTAAAGGATGTTAGTGCTGAAAAAAAATGGAAAAAGCTTGCGGATCAGGAAGGAGAGATAAGCAATGAAAGCCTCCAAGTAGGTGGCTCAGTATTAAGGCGGAAGACAGCCAAGCAACTAGCATTTTGGTAATAGGCGACCAAAGGTTACCCCTGTATTTTTTATCAGTACTGGTTTCCTTTAACCCCTTCAAGCCGGCGCCTCCCGGCCCTTTAAGAGTTTCAGAAGCCGGGAGGTGGGACGGACGGGGCGGGGTTTAGGGATCATGTGACCGGCGTGACGCATCGTCACGGCGGTCACATGATCGGGAAAGGTCCTGATGGAAAGAGAAGACCGGGACATTTCCGTGAGTACTGGGCATGTGTGTTGGGAGCGTGCTCTCAGCACATGTTTTTTATCATTGAACGCAAATGTGCGGCCGCTCGGCGTCTAGGCCCAGATACCGGGAGGCCACACATTTGTGTGCGGCCGGTGTGAAGAGGTTAAAGTACAGTTGTGCTCAAAAGTTTCCATCCCCCGGAATGTTTGGCCTTGGTAAAGATACACAAGGTGACACACACGGGTTAAAATGGCAACTAAAGGTTCATTTCCAACATCTGTGGCTTCTTAAACTGCACTTCATATCTGTGTATAGTCAATGAGTTTGTTGGCTAAATCTTTAGATCTCTAGAGCCATGAGGAGCAGAAAAGAACTGTCAAAATACCTGCATAACAAGGTAATGGAACCATATAAAGATGGAAAAGGAT